>NC_064616.1:565545101-565845101 GCF_023898315.1 Schistocerca nitens
GTGCGTGTATGAAAGCAACTTTATAACCGCTCAGCCATAGCCAAATGCTACGTCGGAAGACTAGTTGCTAATGGTGTGGAAGAGAAAATATAAGTCATGGTCCTTCTTGGTGTAAGGTTGGAGGGATCAAAATAGTAATTTATCTGTCCAATCATCATTTCACAAAGATACCAGATTCACCGACGTAATACAAGGGAAATTGAAGTCATATATGTGATCAAAAAGTAAAGGCAATTTTCAAATTTCGCGGACTTTATACATACGACTTTCAATTTTTTTTTATCTTATTGGAAAACATGTTCCTGTTGTATATTTGCATTTTTCAACTGTTTTGAATATTTAGTTTACTGTTAACAGTCGAAAAGGTTATACGCGTTTTCGAGTGCTCTGCAAATTTTTACTTTCAAAAACGATGGCTAACAGAATCTGCATTAAATTATGCTTTAAAAATAGAATGAAGTGCAGCATCACATTCGAAATGTTGACTGTGGTTTCTGGCGAATCTGCTATGATTAAGACAAGAGTGTAAGATTAGTGCAAACCTGTCGAAGACGGTCGAAATGAAGTTTAAGATAACGCCCGCCCTGGAAATTACTGACGACAATGTGGAACAAGTAAAGAAAATGGTTCTGGGAAATCGCCGTATTACCATTAGAGAAGTTGCTGATTATGCTGGTATATCCTTTGGCTCATACCAAGCAATTTCTTCCGATGTTTTGGGCATGAAAAGTGTAGCAGAAAAGATGGTTCCGAAATTCTTGAATTTCGACCAAAGACATCGCGTAGACATCGCTCAGGAATTGCTGAATGAAGTCGACAACGATCCAAAACTTGTAAAGGAGGTCATAACAGGTATGACGTCAAAACCAAGGCCCATTCATCCAAATAAAAACTGCCTGTAGAACCAAGACCGAAAAAAAAAGATCGATAATTTCGATCACATGTGAAGGTTCTCCTCACTGTTTTCTTCGATCACTATGGCGTTGTGCCTTATGATCAAAGGGTCAATAAGGAATACTATCTGGAAGTCATGCGACCAGAGCCGCCAGGAGTGGCTGTGCGGTTTGAGGCGCCATGTCATGGATTGCGCGGCCCCTCCCGCCGGAGGTTCGATTGCGCGGCCCCTCCCGTTCGAGTCCTCCATCGGACACGTGTGTGTGTGTGTGTGTGTGTGTGTGTGTGTGTGTGTGTGTGTGCGCGCGCGCGTGTGCGTGTGTGTGTGCGTGTGTGTGTGCGTGTGTGTGTGCGTGTGTGTGTGCGTGCGTGCGTTTTTTTTTTAGCACAATTTAGTTTAAGTAGTGTGTAAGTGTCTAGGGACCGATGACCTCCGCAGTTTGGTCCCTTAGGAATTTGTTCTTCACGATATTATCGGACTAGAAACAACCTTCGCCAAAAAAACGAGAGCATAAAAATTATAAATCACTACGTGATACCGATAAACATACGTGATTGTCCTTTTTTTGTTACTGCCTTTGTCCCGCATCGTGCGCAGGGTCGGCAAGCGTAAGTACGGATTTGTCATGGTTAATTTTAAGGTGTGGCCGGATGCCCTTCCTGCCGCCACCCCATACCCCGGGATGGAATTAGTGTACCCCAGCTGCCTGCATCAAGTGTAACGTATGAAATAGTGCGAACGTTTTTCAAATGTCTGCGAGGCGTGTAACTGAAGCGGGATGTGGGGATGTGGAAAACCGCCTAAAACCCACATCCATGCTGGCCGGCACACCGGCCCTCGTCGTTAATCCGCCAGGCGTATTCGATCCGGGGCTGGCGCGCCCACCCGAGTCCAGGAAGCAGCGCATTAGCGCTCTCGTCTAACCTGGCGGGTCGATAAACATAAGAGACAATGAGACAGAATTCCCGAGTCTCGGATAGTCCATAGCGCATTTTTCAGTCGAGGTATGCGTGCATGCGCAAAAATAGAAAGGTGGCTCAGAAAGAGAGTACTCACCTTGACCTTTTGGATGACACCATCGAGCTGACTTCTGTCCTTGAGCTCGCTGGAAATATTGGTCACCCTGTTGGCGAGATCCATCATCTCCTCGCGCATGGTGACCATCTCGCGCTGCAAGCAGCGCACTCTCTGCAGCTCTTCTGCAGTGCTGTACAGTTGCTGCCAGCGATCCAGCCAGCCTGAAAGAAAATGTGCGAACATAGGAGTAAAATAATGCGTTGGCATACGGCTTGTAATCCAAAGAATTTGAAATTCATCACTCAGTTACCCACATTCTCTGAACGGTCATTTCTAGTATACGAATCGGTCTACACAGAATAAAAACATTCTGGCAAACAGGAAGTATCTGCGAACATATCTATATCAGAATCCTCAATTAAAAGCTTACTTTAGGAAAGCATCTTCTAATTACAGCGCAGTTTCGATGTAAATTCCCTGACATAAGTTCTCCGGGTAGAGCTACGCATAAAAAAGGAAATATTGTGTTAAACTCTTTATGGTATCTAACACACATTCGTCTAGCAGAACGACTATCACCGACGCGAACCGTTATATTGTAAGAATGACACTGGAAAAAAAAATCAATATCACCTTGGGAAGTTTAAACAATGCGTTTTTCTTGAAAAACGTACCAGTTTCGAAGGTGAAAAATAATTATCAGGAACGAATGCAGAATCCACAAACAACATGTAGCGCAAGTTCAAGTAAGAAGTTAACAAAAATGCAGTGACGTAAATATTACTGAGGCACCGCCAAAGGATATGAATAAGTTTGTTTTTACGAAAAACGAGCTAAATGAGATTGTTACTAAGGTGTCTTATACATTCTCCCAGACTTATAGTTACTGTCGTGTACTGGACGAGTAAAGCTTGATAACGTACCCTACTTTTATTTCATTTTTCCTATAGCTGTGCTGACTTTATATGAGCCTCGAATATTTTATGGACTGTCCTGTTTCCATCAATGTTTTTGTCGACGAGACGCCAAACAGTTGATAGGGAATCGAGTTCGAGTCCCGCTCTGGGGCAATTTCAACCTGTCAGGAATTGTCAGAACAGCGCACACACTGCTGCAGAGTGAAAGATTCATGCTTGACACCATGATAATTATCAAACGTGCCAAGAGTTCGGTACCAACAACAAAAACTAACACCATATCGTAACATAAGGGCAACTTGCCTCCGAATAAAAAAAAAAAGTGCGTTATGTACGGGAAATTCGTTATTTCTGCCTTCGTAGTAATCTTTAGGGCAAGCAAATGTCAAAAATTACTTGGATATCCTCACTTCATTCCGCCATGTAAAAGCAGAACCAATGCAGCTAAAGACATTCACGCAGGTCTGTGCAAACGTAACGGATCTACACGAATAATTAAGCTGTTCTGCTTTTGACATCTTACGTTTGTTTGGATTGCGCTAGCCAACGAATACATCAGTAGCCAATTCAGGGCAATACTCAGAGCACAGTTAAGTCCATCGAAAGAGAATTTGACACCGAAGAAACCGAGTCGCTATTTGAATGTCACGGAAATGGCAAAAACGCCAAACGTCATTAATTTTTAAGCATGAAATTTATGTATCTGAGTGTCACCTTTTGAGGAAAAAAAAATTATGTAGCGCCTAATAAAACTGATGGACTGATGATATCATTCCCTTTGTCTATGTTTATAGAACATAGTTCATTCACAGCAAACACTATTGGAAACGTAATGTGTGGAGACTGTCACGAGGGAACCCGCTGATTCCATTTTGTGGCCGTTTTGTTCAACAAGTGAAACAAAAGAAACGATGATTCTGGTATAGGAACACACTATTAAAAATGCTAGCTAATGAACAGGTTCATCCTTTAATCCCTCTCACTCGAAAGTGTCGAGAGAATTATTTCGAAACGAAACAATCCTCCACATTCCAAATCTGTTCCACTTTCCAATTTCTTTTACAACTAACCGCACGATACACTACCTTACGAGCCAGACTCAGATCAAAGCAAGACGCTGTTTAACGTACACGACACAGTCCAACCTGTAAGTTATTTTATGCGATTTCCCACAATCTAGACAAATGTCGAGCGTATTTCTCACATCCACCTCCAAAACAATGCACAAATCGTTGGAACTCGAAAAGGCACACACAAATAAAATAACCATTGAATCAGAGATGGGTTACTGTCCAATGTTTGCGGATCTCGAAAAGTAACTATTTCAGTGCTCAAAATCAATGAGAGGATAAAATGTATGTCCGTTTTTAACATGAAAGGTACGAGACAGAGGAGTGCATAACTCATTAAAAAAACTTCAATGTGCAGATTCCTGAAACACCCATATAAAACATATCTTAATTTGAAGTTTAATCTCTGAGAATTTTTGCAACACAACACAGACTCTACCTTTCGTGGGTCATTTATATGTCTCACTACTATCTCGCACACAACCAAAATGTCCTTCCCTACTCAAATTATTGCGTTAAGGGCTTCGCACTTCCTCTTAACCGGCACCCATCCTGTAAAACGGGTTGAGGGACTTTTGCTGGTTGGGCGAGGCAGCTGGTTGGTGAACTCCGAATATGAAGTGCAATGGCGAAGGTTACCACGTTACGCATACGTAATTCTTATTCTCAATACATTATTCCTCACCATGACGCTCGTCCTGCCGTAGTAAAAAGAAAAATCTATGTCACAGTGGCTTCCAGATTCCGAATGAAAGCTTAAAAGTAGAAAGAGATTTCCACTCTGCAGCGGAGTGTGCGCTGATGTGACGCTTCCTGGCAAATTAAAACTGTGTGCCGGATCGAGACTAACTCGGGACCTTTGCCTCTCGCGGGCAAGTGCTCTACCGACTGAGCTACCCAAGCACGACGCGATTACTGTTGACACAGACTCCAAGAATGACTTTGTCCCCGCTTCTCAGGATTCAACCCACAAACAAGATATGTCGCGAACAACGAAGATAGGTCAGATCCAACCAGGTTACTGAAAAGTTCATTGTCACAACAGGCGTGGCGGCAGTCTCTAAAAGAGGTTTTAGTAATTCTGCGTAATACTGTTATAAGAGGTTTTGAAATAAATGACAGTCCCAACTTTTAAGTAACGAAACACTTTTTCCAAATAACAGGTGATACGGAATACACGAATCACAGCTCTAGCGTAATGCAAGACTGTCGCAGCGCCGCAATAACGCTTTAATTTCTATCCTCGGCACACGACAGAGAGCTTTCACATAACGACAGCGCAGCTAGTTTACGCATTACTTAACTATTATTTGCTCAGACCGTTGTATCGAACTTAAGATGCAGGCTAAGCTAACAGAAATTGTTTCTGAAGAAGGGTTTCACGTGTCCAGTATACGTTAAAGGAAACAGTTGTTCTGATACACTTCTCATTGTGCCAGCGGAAGCCACGAAGGACAAAGCGTCCATTACAGTGACAGAGCTCTAACTAGTCATAACGTCCAAGACTAATTACACAAATACGCCGCTGCCACGAAAGGCTGACCGCTCCTTGTTGAGCGCTGATCACGGCAGCGCTTCTCATACCGCACTTCTAAGCTAATGATGCCGCATTAACTATACAGAATGTACATGAAGTCCGGGAATACTTTCAATTATTTATTGCACAAGAGCCGAACATTGTACGGATATCACACATCTGTCATTTTGAAGGGAAACCCTGAAAGTTTTTTTTTCCCCCCCCATGTATACCGCCACAGCGCACTTTGGTAATTTGCCGATAGTCAGCGCTAGTTGCAAAAATGGTGAGTTCAGGTGCGGAGAGAGCTTTCTGTGTGTTTGAGTTCGACAAAATCAAGTATGCTACAGCTGATGCCTCAAATGCAATCAGACGCTCCGTTCATTTTTAAGCAGGATGGGGCTCCACCCTATTTTCTTCGTGAAGTTCGTGGTTACCTGAACGCGGACCTGCCGCATCGATGTATTGGCCGTGCTACAGAAAGGGGACAGCTGTTTCATGAAATGGCCTCCCCGATAACCAGATCTCACTCCTTGCGACCTCCTCCTGTGGGGACACAAAGATCTGGTGTATGTACCGCCTCTACCACGTGATGTAGCAGAGCTCCGGGAAAGAATACGGGAAGCGACTGCCACAGTCTACGATGCCACGCTGGGACGGGTATGGCAAGAATTCGATTACCGTATTGACGTCTGCCGCGTCACTCATGGTTTGCATATCGAATGTTTGTAAAAAAAACGCTTTCAGAGTGTATGACATCTGTACAATGTTTTGTTCTTGTGCAATAAATAATTGTTCCTGGACTTTATGTACACCCTGTATATTCGTGTAAGTTTCGTAGCAGTAATTTCTAGCCTCGGCACACGACAGAGAGAGCTTTCACATAACGACAGCGCAGCTGGTTTAAGCATTACTGAACTGTTATTTGCACATATCACCGTTTCGGTATTGTTCAGCAATCTCATCCTACTAAAACGCAATTAGTAGTTGCAGATGTGCTGAACTACTCAAACCCAGATTAAGAAAACGAAATAAATTAATAGAAGGTATCTTTGGTTGACATACTTAACAGTATACATGTCCACCACATAAATGTTAATGAGTCCGTTAATTGCCTTTCGGCCGGCCGCTGGTGGCCGAGCGGTTCTGGCGCTACAGTCTGGAACCGCGCGACCGCTACGGTCGCAGGTTCGAATCCTGCCTCGGGCATGGATGTGTGTGTTGTCCTTAGGTTAGTTAGGTTTAAGTAGTTCTAAGTTCTAGGGGACTTATGACCTCAGCAGTTGAGTCCCATAGTGCTCAGAGCCATTTGAACCATTTTGAATTGCCTTTCGATATGTGGCATGTAAGTTTATCCAGAAAATTCCATTTACGTAACGTAGTTAGGAGATAGCACTGTTCGACATATTAAAAAAAAATGAAAGAAAGCTATTTGGCTCGTACAGCAATAAAGCAATAAGTATGAAGTCACAATGATAACGAAATTACATCATTACGTTGCGGAGAATTCGGAGTTACTGTAACTGCGGCAATCACAACATCGTGATAGGGGAAAGCAAGGACGAGCCTACAATACATTTTCAGAAAATCACACTCCTTTGGTGACCTCATCGAAACGAATGGAGTGATAAGACGATCCTCCCCCTATAGAAGTGTTGGTGACGAATGCAGACGGTCTGACTAGGTTTCACGACTGTAATCACCAAATCTTACTTTAGTGGTGTTTGAAACCTTGTCCACGGCCACGCCAAATGATACGAATACGTGCTCGGGTACCGTGTGGATGTTTAATATACTTAGTTGTAATTAACGGCATGCTGTGTGGCATGGTTGCCCACGATGCACAGATAATAAATCTAAATTCTAAACGCAATTATACCAAATGTCTCTCTATATCCCCATTTAGCTCGTCCCGTAACAAAATGATAGTGCTGAAACGAAATTATCAACTTCTTGCTTTTCCTTTTACAAGATATTTACGACTGTCGTTTCGCAATTTGCAATTCGTTTTACTGTCAAAATCTGGGCAATATCTCCTATTTAAAAATAAACTGCAGACAGCACGTAATAATGCCACGAAACTGTACTCCTGCAGAAAGCTACAGCAAATGTGTGTAGTGTAATGCAGCCGCTTGTATGGCACTTGGTCGGTCGTACTGCAAACTCAGCTTGGCCTATAAAACAAGCTCGATGAAGGTCGACCGCGGCAAGACAAAAGGAAAACCGTTCTTGGCACCTACGAGTAAGCAGCCAATGTCTCAACGGAAGGCCCTTGTGTATCGCCCACCAGAAACCTAACACACGGAAATGAACTTTCAGTAACTTCGTTTAGCATCCAATGTTCCTGTTTCTTAACATAGCACAACACACAATCTCCATATTTTTTAAACTACGGTACTTCTAATATACGAACCAAGTAATGTCTGCAGTTAGTATCTCCGTGTGAAACCATACTTTCATGCGTTTTCCAATATACGACGAAAGAATGATATGCAGTATATGTGAGGAAGCTGCGTAGGACTTCTCTCCACCTCTGCATGCGCGTCGGTAAAACGAAAAAATCTTGTCGACTTCGCTGGCTGATAAAGCAACCGTCACGAAGGTCGTTGGGTCCGCTTGATAATGCCTTTTGCACGAGCACTTCACTTCATACGGCGGAAAGTGCGCACTAAATCAAGGTGTCACTGATGTGAAAATGACGTGCTCTTAAAAACCCCTTAAGAACTCAGTGTGTACAGGCGCAGGAGACACAGTGGTTTGAACGGGAAACCATGTTAAAAAACTTAGTTTCCGCAATACAGGTACAAACATGTAAATGGAAGTTTTCCACACTGCGTCTACCAGAAAAGGCACATTATATATATATGAGAGAGAGAGAGAGAGAGAGAGAGATGCTGTTACACTGGTTTGTAACCAACTAAGTACTGTGGTAAAAACATCCAACGCAAATTACTGTTGTACTATTAAACAAAATGCATGGGTCACCAAAGGAAGGAGACGCACTGAACATATACACGAAAATTGTACGTTTCGTGTGTACCGTAGCACTGGGCATTATTAACACACTGGGTAAATTGGTTAATATACAGCACGTTACCGAGTCACAATAAAGTACAGTAGGTCATTCATCAGCAGACTTGGGAGATCGAAACACACTGTTTTAAACGCTTGTTGTTTATATTGTTATTTGTAGATGGTCCGCCCTTAAAACGAAACTCTTATATGTGACAACCCTGTTTCCGTTATACTTCGGAGAATCAACTGAAGATATCATGGTGCCTGCACTTGCAAATCCTATTTCACATTTTATCTTAAAGATATTCACTGTGAAATTACCGGGCGTGATGGCACAGCGGGTAAGACGATGGATTAACATTCGGAAGAACCGGAGTACAAGTCTCCGTCCGACAATCTAAATTTGGGTTGTCCTTGGCCTCCCTAAAACGCTGAAGTCAAATGTCGGGATGGTTCCATAGGCATAAATAAGGCCAAGTTCCTTTGCCATTCTTGTCCAACATGAGTATGTACATCGTCTCAAAACGCCTTGTCGTCGAATGGGCGTGAAATGTTAATGGGAAGAGAAAGAGAGAGTGACGTGACTGACGGTTTCCCTCGAAAGATAACCATTAGCAAACAACTCGGTGTGCAAAACTAAATACATCTATCATGTTGCAGCACACTGTCTTAAATGAAAATGTTTCACAATCAAGCGACTGACTAAGATTTCTACGGTGTAAAAATGTGAAACTAGACAACTGCAATTTGCCACACAATTAAGTCAGTTTCACGTAACGTCTATAGAACACGTTAGCAGTTTCATTACGTCCTGTCAGACTATTGCTTCGTCCAGCTTCCCCATCGAAAGAGATTTGTAACCCCCTACCTGTGATTTCATTACGAGACAGTTCCACTATCACGAGAAAATCACATTGCTCGCATTATTAAGCAAAACTGGTATTAAGGAAAATTCTAGAATATCTCCTACAGAATAAGAATTACCATAAAAAGTCACTCACATGGGGAGAAAGCAATTACGTGTGGCTTTTCGATAGTGGAGGAGTACGTCCTCGATTTATAAGCAGCCAATGATTCCCGTCAGGAAACGCGTCCCCCATCACCACCAATGGTAACTAGCAGTGCTACTGAGTTTCTAATACAAACCCCCTAAAAGTTCGGACTTGACAGCACGTAAGCAGCATAACAAAGTAAATAAAATGTAGTTACAAATGCGAAATCCGCAATTAAATGTAGGAAGTCAACACACTAAGTTTCAATACTGATCAGTTTGAAAAGTACAGTGTAAATTGACTACCTCACAGTTTTACCGGGACAAAATACACATCACCCAGTCGTTGATGTCGAGGGAGTATCGTGATCAAACAATACAAGTTTTTGATGACAGCAGCTTTAGCATTTGATGAACGTTTTGTTGTTTCTGGATACTTCCTTGCAATACCAAAAATATGGCCTGGTCATTCCTAGATAAGTGTATATTGCATCAGCACGTTATTCATAGCTGATGTGCCTAACACGCATGAAAATGCATGTGGAACATTTGCCTATTAACACAGCTTCTTCTGAATTTACTTTGAAATTTTAGTTTCTTGAGGACTGTGCCTGCAGTGAAATATGTCTTGAAAGAACATTGTAAGGTTCCAGTATCACTGCTTAGAACATTTATTGAGTACTACGACTGCTGTTTCGGAAGATTTCCATATCAAGAACCTACGTATACAAAGTTTGATAATTACAATGTACTAGAGTTCAGTGTTATTTTTGCTGAACACAACTTCGAAAGATACAGAAAGCCTACCACCACCGATTTAATCACAAATGCCGAATCATGTCATCCCACTTCACATACATTTGCATATTTCAACTCCACGATCGATAGATTAATAAATTTTGCACTATATAAAGAAGCATTCGATAAATAATTTGAAATACTACATTATCTAGCTTACGCGAACAACTTTGACCCTAAAATTGTCACCTAATTATATAAAAAGGGAATAAAACCAAAACGAGACACACTACGCAAAGACATCCACCTACTTAGAGAAAACAAGACACACACTAAATTAAAATACATACCCACGGTATATTCAGGTAACATTTCCAACCAAATGAACGCACTTCTAAAAAACACGATAAATTAAAAACGAATGACACTTCCCAAGCACGAGAAATTCCCAGAGTGGATACATATGCCAAAGACATCTACAGACATCGTCATCTCTGACCAAAGTCTGTTCTCACACAAATGTAAAGCATCTGTGGTGCCAACTATCAAATCATACTAAATATTTACAATTTACACTAAAACGTCACACCCTGCTGTATGAAAACTAACAGCACAAAGTCAACGTGAAATGTACCACGAACAGCCACGCCAGATGTTATTTATACGTCAGAAAAACGTTACGTAAGTTGAGAACCAAAGATAGGACATACATACTTACGATACATAAAGATAGAACACCTCTGACCATAGTGTGTTACTATTTAAATATAAAACATATAATGCGAACTGTCAAAAATTACAGTAAATATAACAAAATATTACGCCATTCTGTACTAAAAAGTACAAAATCGACGTTAATCGATATTTTAGAATTTCACGTGAAATTTGACTGAAAAGTAACCAGATACAATCACACCCGATGTTATATACACGTCAGGACAACGCAGAAGAAAGTGTTTCTCTTACACACACAATTTAGAAATATAAACATTAATTACAACATAGTTATTTGTGTAATTCGCGATAATGAGAATTACGACTTATTTCTGTTATACCTCAATAACTCACGAAATTCTTCACTTATAAAAATTAAGTCTAAAATTCCTGTAGCACTATATAGCACATTGTAATTCTCTAACTTTGCATATGCACGTACTTGAAAATGGAAGTCTTCCGAAACAGCTGTCGTAATACTCAGTAAATGTTTTACGCAGTCATACTGGAACCTTACTTACAATGTCTTCTGAAATTGTAGTTTTTATAAAAGGACAATGAGTTAAATACAGGCCGAACGTAGACATCGGGCTACGCTACAGATCAATCTGCTGACATCACTTTTCGCGGACTCACAACCAAATTGTCATCTTCTAGTATAACCTAAGCCTCCGCCTACGCTATGTATCAGTGTCACCACAACCATGATTTCAAGGGGAAATCTATCACACACTAGTCCATACCTATCGACACAGTCCTAATTTTGTAAACCAATTACCGATACTCTACAAAAAATATGGGCAAAAATCTATTATAGAAAAAGCCGATTAAAGATTTGTTTCAACAATGAAGTAAGAGGGCCGAAATTAATTGGTAAGTTCCTATTTTATGTATTTAAATGAAAAATCATACGGATTTGATATCGATTCTACGACTTTTGGGCTTAATGGACACATAAGCATCGATGAATATTCCACGACAAGAAAAAACGCATTTATCGTATTACTGATTAATGAATTCTTTACACCGAATCCACCTGACATTTATTCGAGAACCAGAAAAACATCCTATTTTAAGTCAGGCGGCGAAAGGTACCAAATACATACCAGCGTCAATGAGTTTGACATATGCTATCATTCTTCAATGTGAGCCTCCTCGCCGTGTCTATCATACAAAGCTCAGCACTCTAAACGATACGTGTTTCAACCGGATCCGTTCAACAGGCACAGTTCCCCAAGTAGTTAGTCCGTCGCTAATGACCTCGTCACAAGCCGGTGTGAGTGACACAGGTGGGAATACTTAATAGAATGTGAAGGGGGGGGGGGAGGGGGGATACTGAACAGCAAGGAGGGAGGTGACTAATGACATTTACCGAAGGTTTGAGAGAGCGGTTGATTAACTGAGGGCGGTTATGGGACAAAAAGGCGAGGTCATCAGGCCTGCAATTCAAAAATAACATGAGTAAGATAGACGTGTCCACTAAAAGTGGGCGGATCCAGTCAAAGGGGTCAAACTATAAAACGAGAAACATAGAAGCCCACACAGTAGAAAGCGTAAAAGGGTAGGCCAAAGCCAGAAACTGGAAAAACAGAGGGATAAAAGAGTAATCTTTCTAAAGGGGGTAGTAGTCATCGGTCCCAGACCCAGAAAATACGAAGAGAGGCCCCAAGCATAACCACCCTGCCCCTGCTCTACTAGTAAATGAAAACTATATAATTGGAAATAAATAGCACTTTCACGTAGGATACTGAGAACCAGTTCAATCATCTGTGAATCATCTGCTAATATTAAAGACAAGGAATCCGGAAGGCTATACTTAGTATGAAGGGCCAAAAGAAAAGGACATTCCACCAGTATATGGGATACCGTCAGTCTGGCTCCACAGCCATATTGTGGGGGTGGCTCCTTACACAAGCGAAAACAATTGGTGAGCCTAGTATGACCGATGCATAGACGGAATAAGAAAGTGGACTCTCTCAGAGAGGAGTGGACGGAAGAGCGCCAAACTGTAGTAGTCTCCTTCATTGTGCGAAGTTTATTACTGCCAGCAGTAGGGCACCAGATGCAATTCCATTTTTGGGCAAAGAGAGATTTTATGTATAGCCGCATATCTGCACCTGAATTCATGAAAGGAAATGGGGGACAAGTACTGCCTCTAGCCAAACGGTCAGCCAATTCATTCCCTGGGATGGCAACATGACTTGGGACCCTAAGACACACAACTAAGCAGGTGGCACGGCCAACGGCAGAGATAAGGTCATAGACAGAGGGGCCAAAGGATGACGAGACTAGCATCGGTCTATAGCCTAAAGGCTGCTCATTGAGTTGGTACATATTAAAACACTGTGGAGGGAAGGGGGGGGGGGGGGGCTCTATCAATGGCTAGCAGTTCTATGAACAACACGGCATGATCCTTGCAGTAAATGGTGTTCAATGCCCGCAAAAGACGTAAAAACGTATCCCGTAGTATCTATCGTGTTAGAACAATCAGCATCCTTGAACTCTTCGAGTTGAACTCGTCGTTTGGTACCGTGGTGGACCAAGGACGTAGCACTCGCTATCCTGGACCGCCGACGGGCGCTGCAGTGACACTGTTGTCAGAATCTCATTATCGCTTTTAATGTACAAGGTGCCGCAGTATAATAGGGGCGACAAACCTTAGGCCCTAAAATTGGTCGGTCTTAATCCATGGTCTATGCAGTATACGGAAATACACGAGGCACATCATTCCAGTGAGTGGAGATGGAGATCCCAAAAGAGGGAAGTGAGGCACATTCCAACCAGCAATGCTACCTGAGAGTGGGTATCAGGAGGGAGATGTCCCTCATTTGCAAAGAGACAAGTTTACATGGGATGGTCAGGGAATCATTGAATGGCGACTGCGTAAGAAACCAGGAGTTGGCTTCATCGCATTTCTAGAGGGAATCCCCGTTTCTGTGAGGAGATTGTCGATGGGACTCGTGAGAAAAGCAGCAATAGCCAGACGCACCCCATAATGATGAACGGGTTCAAGCAGTTTCAGAGTGGAAGGAGCCGCTGAGCCAGAAGCCTGACAGCCATAATCTAGTCTGGACAAAACCAGAGTGCAGTAAACATGAAGAAGAGTAGCATGGTCCGCACCCCAAACTTTTTGGGCCAGGAGGCGGAGAGCATTAAGTTTCTGCATGCAGGTAGTCTTCAGGTGGCGAATATGGGGTAGCCATGTCAGCTTGTTATCAAAAATAAAACCCAAGAAACGGGACTATGCAACAACATCTAGGAGCTGGTTGCCTGAATAAAGTTCTGGATCGGGGTGAACTGTGGGTTGACAGCAAATATTCGTAACCCTCGTTTTAGAGGGAAGAAACTGGAAGCCATGGGGAAGGGTCCACGCAAAGGCCTGTTGGATGGCGCCTTGGAGCTGGAGTTCACAGCAGATGCTTCCGAGTGGGAGGTGCACAATATGCAAAAATCGTCGACATACAACTCCGGTGTAACCAGAGAGCCAACAGAGTTTACAATCCCATTGATGGCGACGAGGAAGAATGTGATACTTAACTCCGAATCCTGTGGGATACAGTTCTCCTGGATCCAAGGGATGCTGAGTGAAGTGCCAATTCTAACCTCGAAGAGCCGTTGGGTTAAAAATTCACGCATAAAAATCTGAAGGGGGCTGCGGAAGTCCCAGTGATGGAGGGTAACTACAATGGGATGGCGTCAAGCCGCGTCATATGCCTTATGTATGTCAAAGAAGACTGCGACAAGGTGTTGGCGTTTAGCAAAAGCCCGACAGATTGCAGTTTCCAATCTGGGTAAATGGTCAGTTGGAGACAGTTCTTCCGCAAGCCACACTCAGACCACGAGATTCGAATACCCAACATAATCAGAAGCTAACCATCCTCTCGATCAGTTTACGAAGTACGTTCGTCAGGCTAATCGGTCGGTAGCTGTCGAGACACATTGGATTCTTCCAGGCTTAAGTACAGAGATAACTATGCTGTCTCGTCATTGCGAGGGGAAAACAACTGTGAGGCAAATGTGGTTGAAGACCCTGAGTAGATGTTGCCTCTGGGTAATTTCCAAGTGATGGATCATCTGGCTGTGGATGGAATCTGGGCCTGGGGCCGAGTCATGTGGAGAGGTAAGAGCCTGCAAGAATCCCCAGTCAGTGAAGCTTCTGCTTGGCGGGGGTTGAAACAGAGGTGGGTTTCTTTACCTCATCGTTTCTGCAAGAGAAAGGTAGCAGGATAAGGAAGAGGGCGCAAATGCTGTCACGAAGTGCAAGGTGTTCTACAAGGACTGATGAATCAGTGCACAGAGCATCATGTACGATACGACTCTGGACAGTTGATTGTCAGAAGGCTGCGGAGCTTTGGCCAAGGCAAACGTCATCAGCATTTCTTTTTACTCTGCTTGATAAGGTACCGAGCCTTAGCACAGACACGCTTAAAAGCGATAATGAGATTCTGACAACAGTGTCACTGCAGCGCCCGTCGGCGGTCCAGGATAGCGAGTGCTACGTCCTTGGTCCACCACGGTACCAAACGACGACGACGACGACGACGACGACGGGAACCCATGGATAGGGGGTAGCAGTGCCAGCGTCACGAAGAATAGTGTCAGGGACATCCTGCACGACTGCATCAATGTAATCCGAGAGAGAGAGAGAGAGAGAGAGAGAGAGAGAGAGAGAGAGGGGTGTCTAAGTGCACAGCAGACGTATATATTGGCCAATTAGCTCTGTCGAATGCCAAACGTCTGGGCCTGTCTGCCTGGCGGCGGCAGGGGAATGGTAGAACCACCTAAAAGTGGTCACTGTCACAAAGATTATCACTGGGTGACCAGTGTAGTGAAGCTACGACAGCAAGGGAGGAGATCGTGAGATCGATGGCAGAAAATGTGGCATGAGCACTACTGAAGTGTGTGAGAAACCGTCATTGAGGAGAAAAAAAATCGAAGTCTGTAGTAAGTTGGTCAATTAGATGATCCCTACTCATTGAAGTGGTACTCCTCGCCAGGAGATGGTGTGCCCTGAAGCCCCAAGGAGGAGGAACGAGATCGAGAGTTGCTGTGTTAAGGTAGGTAGTTCAACACAGAGAAGTGGCCTACCTGAAGGGAGGTAGACACTGCAAATGGTGATTTCTAGGGTCGTTCGTACTCGTACCACTACTGCTTCCAGTTTGGTATGAGGGGGGACCCAGTCACTAATGGCATCAGTGCAAAGCGAAGTGCAGACCTCTCCAGACCAGGCATAATTCCGACAGAGCGCCCAATAACCATGAAACGTTGGAAAATGATCACAGAAGTGCGTATTTTGAAAAGACAGAGCGCAGAATAAGAGACAGGTGACGGTAACATCCGTTGCAATTCCACTGGACTATCGTGTAGCGAGAATCCAGGTTAGACACGAAGAAGCTGAGAGGAGGACATGCATCAGATCAGTAGTCATCACCAACGATGACGGAGGTGACATACGTAAAAACTGGGTCTGATTTGGAGTGAGGAGGAGTGGACAAAGACCCCAGGTTGCCGGGGAAGTCTCGTCCTTGGACTTTCACTGCTGCTGCTGCTGCTGCTGCTGCTCCTCCTCCTCCTCCTCCTCCCACCTCCCCCCACCACCCTCGGAGGTAGGTAGGCGTTGTTGTCAGTAAAGGAACAGGTGGCAGCAATGTCCGGATCAGACAGAGAGTAAGCAGCTTTCGGACCCTTGGAGCGTGTATCCCTTGTCTGATCCAAGGTTGCAGGCTTCCTATCTAAGAACGCTGGGGAGGGGTGTTCTGTGAGGAAGCCCCGTCCCTACCAGGAGCCAGAGAAGGGACAGGAGCTGCCAGATTGGTAAGGAAAAGGTGGGAGGGGGATGGATGTAGTAACTGAGGCAAAAGTAAAAGACATCGGCACTGGATGGAGTCAGTCATCTTTTTGACAAGCCTCAGTGTATGATAGACGAACCAGAGACTCATACACATGCATTTTTTTTTCTTTCTTGTAAGCTGGAAAATCTGGCTAGCGTGGAGAGTGGCGCTAATGACGATTTACACACATATGTAGCGGAACATAAAGGCTTCCCTCCTGGAGAGAGAGTCCACAGCCACCACAGAGGGTCCGCCATACAGTGGGAAGCAATATTCCCAAAATGCAAGCACCAAAAGCATCTCATGGGTGGTAGGATGTACAGCTTCACGTCACATCGGTAACACATAACCTCGATCTTCCCTGTGAGGGTATCTCCCTCGAAATCCATAATGAAGGCGCCAGTATCGGTGCTCTTGTCTTTACAACCCTTCAGCACACGTCAAACAAACTGAACGCCAAGTCACTTCAGATTAGCCTCGAGTTCCTCACCAGTTTGAAGAATGAGGTCCCTATGAAAAATCACTCCCAGGACCATATTGAGGTACTGGTCAAAGGTAACGGTTTGTTCGTTTGTTTGCGTTATAAAGGGACCAAACTATAAGGTCATCAGTCATTTTTTTTCCTGACACAAGCAAGGCTCAAGATACAAAAACACCCAACACCACACCTAAAAAGGAAACGAATGGAAAGAACAAAAAACGGAGAAAACATACACCACAAGGAAAAGTAGAAGATATTAAAACCATAAAGCAGATGGTCTAGGCTGGCTGATCACAATAATAGAAGAGGATGAGCCAGCCACTCTGCAACCTATTAAAATGTCCACGCCAAAGAGACAGGCGAGATGAACACATGTACGGAAAAGACGACCAACAAGACAAACAAATGCAAAGAAAGTGAGGAGACAGAGTTAAAATTGAGGGAGGGTGGCGGCCTCTGAGAGAAGGGTAAATGCCCACCCTTAGATGGTACGATAAAAACGCCCCTCACGAATAAAACAAAACTAAATCTGCTGTTGAGGCAGACGCCGACGGTAGGGTGCTGGGAAGGTTAAAAGTCCGTCGCAGAGCGGCTAAAAGTGGGCGTCCAGCAAGATGCGGACGACAGTCATATGTGAGCCACGGTGACACTGCGGTGAGTCCTCACGACGAAGCAGGTAGCCATGCGTTAGCCACGAATGGCCAATGCAGAGCCAGCAGAGAACCATAGCGTCCCTGCGACAGGCCCACGTGGAGCTGGTCTACACATTTGTAGTCTCCTTAATGACATGCAGCTTGTTGTGCGTACTGAGATTATGCCATTCCGTCTCCCAAAGCTGAAAAACCTTGCGCATTATAATGATCGCAGGTCAGCCACAGGAATGCCGATCTCCAGAAGCGGTTTCCGTGTAGCCTGTTTGGCCAGCCTGTCGGCAGGTTCATTTCCTGGGATTCAAACGTGGCCTCGGGTCTACACAAACACCACGGAACGACTGGACCGTTCCAGGGCATAGATGGACTCCTGGATGGTCGCTACCAAAGGATGGCGGAGGTAGAACTGGTCGATAGCTTGTAGGCTGCTCAAGGCGTCAGTACAGAGAATAAACCACTCGCCAGGGCATGAGCGGATACGCTCAAGAGCACGAGAAATGGCCGCCAGCTCTGCAGTGAACACACTGCAGCCATCTGGCAAGGAGTGCTGTTCAGTATGTCGTCCATAAACATGCGCAAAGCCAACGTGCCCATCAATCATCGAGCTATCAGTGTAAACAACTTCATGGCGCCAGTACATGTCAAGAATCGAGAGGAAGTGACAGCAGAGAGCCGCGGGGTTAACTGAGTCCTTAGGACCATGTGAAAGGTCCAGGCGAAGCTTCGGCCTCGGGGTACACCATGGAGGTGTCCGTGAATGGACCTTGAGTATAGGTGGTAAAGGCAAGGACTCCCACTTCAGATAGAAGAGTTCGAACGCGAACTGCAATCGTATGCCCTGACCTGGGCCACCGATGCGGTAGATGAACCACCATAGATGGAAAGAGGAGATGATAACTTGGATGTTCAGGAGAACTACGAATGTGTGCAACGTAACTGGCGAGTAGTCCTGCATGCCTGAACATCAATGGAAGGACTCCGGCCTCCACCAGGGCGCTCGTCACCGGACTCGTCCTAAAATCTCCCGTTGCCAGTAGAACGCCACAATGGTGCACTGGGTCGAGTAAACGCAACACTGAGGGCGCCGTTGAACCATAAACCACACTCCCATAGTGAAGGTGGGATTGAACAAGTACTCTGTAGAGCTGCAGCAGCGTAGAGCGATCTGCATCCCAGTCGGTGTTGCTCAGGCAGCGGAGGGCATTAAGGTGCTGATAGCACTTCCGCTTAAGCTGATGAAGGCGAGGAAGCCACGTCAATTGGGCGTCGAAAATCAATGCTAAGAATCGATATGTCTCCACTACAGACAGTCGATCGTCATTAAGGCAAAGCTCTGTTTCCAGATGAACGGTACGACGCCGACAGAAGTGCATGACACACGACTTTGCGGCTGAAAACTGAAAGCCGTGGGCTAGAGCCTATGACTGCGCCTTGTGAATGGCTCCCTGGAGGCGCCGCTCAGCAACACCAGTACTGGAGGAGCAGTACGAAATGCAGAAGTCGTCTTCATACAGAGAAGGTGAGACGGACGGCCCGGCAGCTGCTGCTAGACCGTTAATGGCCAGTAAAAATAGACACACACTCAATACAGAGCCTTGTGGGACCCCATTCTCCTGGATATGGGAGGGGGAACAAATGGGAGACACCAACTTGGGACACGGAAAGTATGGAGCGATAGGAAATTTTGGATAAAAATCGGCAGCGGGCCCTGGAGACCCCACTCAAATAATGTGGCAAGGATATGATGTCACCAGGTGGTGTCATACACTTTTCGTAAATCAAAAAAGATGGCAACCAGGTGTTGGCGTCTGGAAAAGGCTGTTCGGATGGCAGACTCGAGGGGAACTGGATTGTCAGTGGTAGAGCGACCCCAGCGGAAACCGCCCTGGCATGGAGCCAGTATGCCACTGACTCCAGGATCCAACACAACCGCCGGCTTCCCATTCGTGCTAACAGCTTACAAAGAACGTTGGTGATGTTGATGGGCCGATAGCTATCCACATCAAGCGGGTTTTTACCGGGTTTGAGCACTGGAATGATGGTGCTCTCCCGCCATTGCAATGGAAAGACGCCATCGCGCCCCATCCGGTTGAAGATCACGAGAAGATGTCCCTTGTAGTCTGACGACGTATGTTTGACCATCTGACTGTGGATTCGATCTGGCCCAAGAGCTGTATCAAGGCAATGTGCAAGAACACTGAGGAGCTCCCATTCTGTTAATACAGCATTATAGGGTTCACTGTGACGTTCAGTGAGCGAGAGGGCTTTCCTTTCCATCTGCTGTTTGAGGGTGTGAAATACTGGGAGATAATTCTCCGACACAGAGGCTCGAGCACAGTGCTCAGCACAGTGCTCGGCAATTGCGTTTGCGTCGATAGATAACACGCCACTGATGTTAATGCCAGTAGCACCTGTTGGGATCTGGTACCCACAAACACGTCTGATCTTCGTCCAGACTTGGGAAGGTGACGTATGGCACCCAATGGTCGAGACGTACATCTCCCAACATTCCTGTTTCAATCTTTTTATAAGCTGGAGAACGCGGGCACGGGACTGCTTAAAAGCTATTATGTGCTCTAGGGAAGGATGCCACTTACGTCGCTGCAGAGCTCGCAGACGTTCTTTAATGGCCTCAGCGATTACCTGTGACCACCAAGGTATTGACTTTCGCTGGGGGCAGCCTGAAGAACAAGAGGATCGTGTTTTCCGCCGCACAAACCATCTTTCTGGTGACCTGCTCAACTACGACATCGATGGTACCTTGTGGAGGAGATTCAACGGTGACAGCAGAGGTGAATGCGTCCCAGTCTGGCAGACGTCCGCGGGAATGGCGCTGGGGGAGTGACAGGAAGATGGGAAAGTGGTCACTACCATAGAAGTCATTTTGTGCTCTCCAGTGGATAGATGGGAGAAGTCCTGGGCTGCAGAGGGATAAATCAATGGCCGAGTAAGTGCCATGAGCCACACTGAAATGTGTGGCGGCTCCAGTATTTAAGAGGCAGAGGTCGAGTTGAGACAAAGTTTCAACGTCTCTACCTCGGCGAGTAAGCACAGTGCCACCCCACAAGGACGTTATTAGCGTTAAAATCTCCCAGAAGTAGGAAAGGTTTAGGGAGTTGATGAATCAGTACAGCCCATGCGTTCAGGGCTACTGCACCATCTGAAGAAAGATATACGTTGCAGACAGTTAGTTCCTGGTCGTCGTCATCCTGACAGCCATAGCTTCAAGAGGGGTTTGAAGGGGCACAGATTCACTGCATACTTAGTTCAGGACAGACACAAACTCCACCTGACACACTATTATAGTCGCTACGGTTCTTGTATAATCCCCTATAGCTGCAGAGGGCAGGGGACCGCATTGCCGGGAACCAGGTTTCCTGGATGGCAATGCAAAAAGCAGGTGTCAAGCTAAACAGTTGCCGTAGCTGAGCCTATTGGTGGAAAAAACCGCCGCAATTCCACTGGAGGATGACGTTATCGTGAGGCAGGGAAGGCATGAAGCATGCAAGGAGGCAGGTTACGCCTCAGGGTCACCTGCTGCCATGGATTGAGTATGTGAATGAGGCATTAGTGACATCCAGGTCCTCAGGTGCAGATTTGGTAGGGAGTAGTAGTGTTGGGGCCATCAGAGGGTCCTTTTTCTTAGCAGACTCCTTTGTTTGCTTGCCGTCTCGCTTCTTTTTAGGGGTTTGCTGGGAGGATTTCTCCGAAGTAGCTTCAGGCACAGAGGAAGACCGTGAAGCTCTTCGTCCAGCAGCTTTTGTGCTTCTTTAGCCACTGGCGAGTGTCCGCTGTGGCATTACTAGGGACCTTGGGAGAGAGGGTCCCAAGCGGCCCCTTCCACACGAGAGGAACCGGAGGAGGGGACCGATGACCCCTGCGTTTGGGGAAGGGGGGGGGGGTCTTGCTCCCGAAGTAGGTACTATGGGAGCAATGGAAGGAGATTTTCCCCCTAAAACCAAGGGGGTAGATGTATTCTACAGGCCTGGAGGGCCCACTGTTCGTGGCACAGAATGTGGTGCAACTTGTACTTGTGATGGCGATGGTAATGTAGCTGCATCATAGGTGGACGTCAACCAAACGGGGTGTAATCGTTCAAATTTACACTTAGCCTTTTGGTAAGTCAACCGGTCCAGGGTCTTGTACTCCATGATTTTCTGCTCCTTTTGGAGTACTGTGCAGTCTGGCGAGCAGGGGTAGTGCTGCTCTCCACAGCTGATACAAGTGGGAGGAGGCGCTCAGGGAGTATCTGGATGCAGTGGACGTCCACAGTCTCGACATGTGGCGCTGGTAGTGCAGCGGGAAGACATGTGCCCGAATTTCCTGCACTTAAAGCACCTCATAGGGGGAGGGACGTATGGTTTAACGTCACAGTGATAAGCCATCAACCTGACCTTTTCAGGTAATGAAACACCCTCAATGGCCAAGATGGAGGCACCGATAGCAACCCTGTTGACTTTGGGTCCCCTGTAAACGCGCCAGATGAAATGAACACCACGTCGTTCTAGATTGGCGCGGAGCTCATCATCAGACTGCAAGAGGTGGTCACGATGGAAAATAATCCCCTGGACCATGTTGAGGCTTTTATGGGGAGTGACGGAAACAGGAATATCACCCAGCCGTACACAAGTGAGTAACGCCCGGGATTGGGCTGTGGGTGCTGTCTGAATCAAGACTGCACCACTTATCTTGGACAGCGCTGTCACTTCTCCAAACTTATCATCAAGATGTTCAACAAAAAATTGAGGCTTCATAGGTAGAAAGGATCCACCCTCCCATTCTGCTACAGACTAAATACCGAGGCAAATGTGGCTCTCTTCTTTCTATAGCCCTATGTTCCTCCTATGGTGTAGCGAAGGAGGGAAACGATTAATGGTCATATCTTTCAGCATTGTACTCGATCTTGCCCTTCTTAGAAATTGCTGGAACCGTACAGTCACCAGCAAGAGGTGACTTAGTCCGCTTCATTGCGGGTCATCCGCCCTGATACCACCCACTCCGATCAGGTGCTCTCCCCACGGGCGCCACCCAGCCACAAAAGAGGCCACCTGGCATGATGGCCGTTGCCAGGAGTCTGATGTCCCAGGATGACAGGCATCTACTCCTTGGTATACATGGGGAGTTTACAACTCAGGCATCAGCAGTGCGATCCCTGTGTTGTCAGCAGGCTACCACCAAATGGGTAAATGACACCCCACCACAATGGGCTGTCTACCACGCTGGATACTGGGCGCAGAGAAATCCAATAATGTCATGGGGGCTAATGAGGACAGGAGACAATGGAACACGATGACATACCCCAGAAAGCGTCCTCACCCAAATAGTTGAATTGCAGGTGGAGATGCAAAGCCATGACAAGAGGTCCAGGAGATCGAATCTAAGGGCATTATGGATAACTCATGCACCACGTAAGGTGTCCTCCCCTAACTGGACGGCATTTCTGTAGAATTTGGGAAGTGGCAAGTCAAACCATAAAATGGGACTTGAACTTACAGGGCCAAAAAGTGAGAGACTCCTTTCAGTCGCCTCTTACGACAGACAGGGATACCTCGGGCCTATTCTAACCCCCGGACCCACAGGAGGGGACGGGTAATGGACGCCAAGACGATCACACACACGAAGAGCTGCAGCTTGGGCGGCAGAAGCAGCTCTAACAGGGAGCCCAACCGTATTTTCACTGAAAGACTCCACTTCGTCATCCCATTCCTCGATATTCTCCTCAAAAAACAATGGCTTTGTGGTGGTGAATGTGTCCCCGACCGTCCTAGTACAGAGCAGGTAGCATGAAAAGTGTTTCACCCCAAGACAGCGAGCCTGGCCCTCCTCCCAGGGTGTAGCCATGGAAGGGGAGGCTGCAGGCTCATACGAAGCCTCATTGAATGATCTGGTACCAATCAAAGAGACGACCGTTTGAGAACAGATATATTTTTGCAGCCTGAAATGCTTCATGTGCCGAGCATCTGTCTTGATACCACCCACTCCAATCACGGGCTCTCCCCCATGAATGGCACTCAGCCACAGCAAGGGCCATCTGGCATGGTGGCTGTTGCCGAGAATTCCGATTCTCTGGTATGCCAAGTAACCACTCCTTGGCATGCATGGGGAGGCAACAGCTCATGTATCAGTGGTGTGATCCCTGTGGTGTCAGGGGGCTCAGAAAGATGAGTATGTAACAGCCCCACCACACGGACTGGCTACAAGTGCTGGTGATCTAGCGGAGTGGAGGGGGCTGTCGCGTGGAAGGAAGGGGGGGGGGGGGGGGGGGGGAAGAAGGAACCCACGCCGCAGACGCTGGGGAGGGAATTCTCCCCCAAATGGCTTACACTAAAGACAGAAATTTTAGATGTGGAGTTCAAACCCCAAAGGGGGCCCAAAAATGTCAAAAAGGAAGAAAGAGGAAAGGCAAGTGGAACAAAGCCGCAAGGAATACAGGGAACCAGGTGGATAGCCAGGTCGAAATAAATAAGAAAACCGACAGAGCGATAGGAGGGGGGAGGGGGGAAGGAGCAAGGATGAGGAAGGAGGGGCACGGCGAAGGAAATGCAGCCCAGGAAGGAAGAACGGGCTGTAATAGTTCGGGCCCCTTTGTGCGCCACGCACGACCTCAAGAATGAACTGTGAGCCCCCTGGGGGGTGAGAGCGGTAGTTACACACACTTGCTATACTAAGAGTTTTGGTGTTGAAAGAATCTGGACTTACTAAAACAAAGAAATCTTGGTACAGTTATATCTGCATTTCTGTCGCCATCATATTTCCCGGAGTTAAACAGTGCCAAATATTTTTAAGAGAAGACTCATTTTGATGAGATGTTGCAGCTACGCCGTCACCTGCCAAGTGTCATACAAGAAAGTGATTGCTCTTCTTGAAGACGGGAAAAGTAACACAAACGAACTCATGAACAGTCAATGAATCCAAGGCCTCACCGCATTACTGACCTTTCGTGGCAACCACTGAAATGCAGTCCATCACTTCCACTATTATACTTATCACTGAACTGGAAGTTCCGCATTTCGCCCTCAAATAGGCCAGTAGGGCGACTGCCACGTCATCCTCTGCCAGTGTTGTCACTGAATGCGGCATGGAGGGAGGGACATGTGGTCAGCACAGCGATCTCCCAGTAGTCGTCGGGTTTCCTGACCTTCACCGTTCTACTACTAGTATATAAAATACTGCTGTCTTACATTTGACGTAAGAATGGATGGAAACGTGATATGTTCGTGATGTATGATATCCCGTCTGCCCCGTAGTTATTTGGCCACTGTAGGTAATGATTCTTTCCGCATTTTGAAATTTCAAGTGCATTGTGATCGAGGCCAAGACCACGGCCGTGACTCGGCCCGTCAGTCCGTGGTTCTGGGCTGCGTCGAGGAAAAGAACAAGCAAGCTGAAGAAGAGCAGCTGTTCCCCCGTTACGCGGCAGATACGTCCTGCCGTTACCTGCTGTCACTGAGGTATTTTCCTAAATACGGACTAACAGGACGATCCATGGTCGAAATAAAGCTGCCAATATCGCCCTTGCCGCTCAACAATAATTTCGAAATATTTTTAATTCACTCCAATAAATCAAAGATAATTTGAAATACGATTTAGGTAAATCAAACATGCAACAAACGAAAACTTTTTCACAAGTACAGATTACAGGAAACGAAACAATGTGAAAAAAAAATTTCAGCACACTTTTTCACTTATTTGCCTCCGACAGTTGTGTTGTTACCAGTAAAAAGAAGAACATTAACGAAGTCCGAGTGTAATAGTCACCGTTTCGCGTTGAGAATGGAACCGGCGAACTAAAATTTCTTTCAGAAGTCCGGCTGGATGCTTGTATACAAAATATTTTTGTATCGCTCTTCTCAGGGACCGGAAAATTTTTGCCCTTTTGTTTTCCTTTACGAAGCCACATTTTCTTCTATTTTACAGCTTTGATTTAAAAACCTCTTCAACTCGACCGTCAGATTAGGACTACCAGCGACGTCTGTGCACAAAACCAACTTTTTTTAGTTTCAGTGGTAGTGGAATTTGATGATGTTATGGTCCTTTCGTGGTTCGTACACATCTCTTATACCATTACACTTTTTACCTGATTAGAGAAATAATGACGTTTTAACAAATCGTTTCGCAGACCAGTGAAAATACGAGTTCTATTGTGAATGTGATAGTGCCATTGAAAACAAAACCAGTGTTCTGTTCTTAAAGATATTGCAACTATTTCATGGAATTTCAGGGCTCAAACAAGGTTGTTCGAAAATTCGATGAGCGATATGATTTTGTATTCCAAGAGAAAGTGGAACAGTTGGTAATTATGTAAACTAGCCTATACACTAGGGCGTATCAAAAACGTTGATATACCTAAGCTCACAACGGAGGTCAATGTCACCGGTGGGGCGTCGCGGGCTGCTTCTTCCGAGACTCGCAAGGCCAGTGTGGAGCAGTGCGGCGGCCGGCGGTGGGCTGGGCCTCTGTATACGACTCTGGCTCCCATTACCGCACAAAACCAAAGTAATAATGACAAAAGCCAAAGGTAACGTGTGCTACGCCGGCACTTGTTTTGTTAGAAAGCCTAAAATTAGCCGAATAATGACATGTTAATTGCTTCAGTCGAAGAAACAGAACAATCATGATAAGATAGTGCAAGTAAACAGCGCAGTAACACTGCTACAAAATCATTTACGTTACTTAGGAGCAGAACGTTCAGACGGAGGACTTTTTTGATTCAACGGAATAAAGAATGTATTACTCGCATTTAACATCTTGAAGCGAGAAGTGGGTGGGCGTCAGAATTTCACAAATACAGTCGGTTGATGCTTGCCCGCCGTGTCTTCTTTCTGAGAACAAAAACTGATTAATCTATACGTTTCCGCCTCTTACTAGCAAACACTTCGTATCATCACCCTTCTGACTATTTTCGTGCGTTACCTTATTGTTTCTTCTCACTGAATGTTTCACAAACTGTTTATTATTTCCTTCAGCTCTCGTTCACTCCGTAACATTTCAATCCTAGCAGCCAGCCTATTATAAGCAGCTTCTGAAGATCAGTCATCATCAAACCAGCTACTGTGTGGTTAGCGTCTCACTAATGAGTTTCGCAGTGGCTTGTTTCTTCGTCCATTTTGGACAGCACATTTTTTCCCAAACCAATTACTAACTAACTTTCTTACAAACATTGGTATTTGATATTACGAAATTTGATTCGCTAACTGCGAATCTAAATTCACTTCAGCTGTACTATTAATCGGTGACGTGTGAAAATTTGTGCCCAATAAACTGATTAAGGCGACTGCTCGCTTTAAGAGGGAAATCAGGGTTCGAGTTCCAGTCTGGCACAAACTTTCACGTGTCACCGATAAATAGTACAGCTGAAGTCAATTCAGATTCGCAGTTTGCAAATCAAATTTCATACTTAATGAACAGATGTAGATCGTCACGCAGTGTCTATTCCTTCAGACATGCCTACTGAATTGACAATTGAGACTGTACAGTAACATTGTTTTTATATTTGAAATGTGCCCTGATGTCCACATTCAGGTTTTATTCCTGCCCAATTTGTCTTCAATAAACTCAAATACCTTTGTTCAAAAAATACAGAACTTCACAAAAGTATCACCTTTAGTGAAACGTAAATGTCCAGTGGGGGAAGTGGTGGGTCACGGAAAGAGAGAGAGAGAGAGAGAGAGAGAGAGAGAGAGAGAGAGAGAGAGAGAGAGAGAAGGGTTTTCAGGGAACGTGGTCAACGTTTGAGGTTTATCAACGTTAAATATAAAGTTCCAATCTTTCTTGGTGTTGTTTGCATATTCTGTCTTTCAGTCATTTGTCAGATCACAACTTCAGAAACAATCTGTTAGAGTGCGTTACAGCTACACTATTGTTTGCGAACACTGGAGCACTATGAAGAAATGATTAGTACACGCGCGGGCGCTTCACGTTCGGTATTATAGATAGGTGCAGCAGCTCATTGTGGGTACACCAAGGTCCAGTGCAAGGAGCTCCTTCGCGTGACGTTACTCCTATAACCGAGCTGTTGCGGACGCTCCTTTCAGATGTTCACTGCAACACAGCTTTTTGTGGAATGAGGAGCAGCAAACTAGCATATGAGCGGCTCTCCGTTGGTCTCATCCCCCTCTTACAACAGCGGACGCTTATATTTAGCCACATCAGCCGGCAGGAGATCTGCCAGCCTCGTGCAACGCACTACAGAGGTCAGCGTCTTCTTCGTTCGCTCTTCAAGTCGCCTGCACTATGTGACACTGCCACGAGGTAAAAGATTATCACAAAAATAAAAATAAAGGCATAATTTCTTAACAGGAAGACGATATGACTTGCTTCCATCATCTTGGACGTGAGTTACCTGTTACTTGTTCAGTATCACTTCGGTGTTTTACCGTTTTCTTATACATTTTTAAATAAATGAAGCGCTCTCTACCGGAAATGAGCAGACGATGCCAAACGGACATTTCACGCGCTAGCTATTATTAGTGACAGTGCGGCTGATTAACAATCCAATGTACAAACTCGACTGGGACTTTTTTTCAGTGTGAGGCTTCACGCTCAAAAGTCGCATCTCGCTTCTGTCAACACATGCACTGTACGAAGAGTCACAGCTTACCCTGGCATGTTTGCCGTAGTTGGTCATCAGTTAGCATAGAGAGGTGTAGTAGCTGAAGACGCGAGTGGCGATCGGTTTTGTTATACAATTTTTCTGTACAGCTGACAGTGAGCGACCTCTTCCAGAAAATAGCTCTGCTTCTAGGATGAAAGAGCTCATGTCGCTCTATCACATTCAGACAAACAGGTTGTTCCAGATGGAGTGTGTAACTTAGCCCCGAAAACGCACGAGCAATGTAGGCTGTAGAGGAAGCCCCTAACAAGTTTCCATCCACAACACACATCACTCTGCAAAAAAACTGAAAGGTTGAAATTTTGGTCTTCGTGTTTACCGTATTTCTTGGTAACTGAATAGACAGCTCGTTTCTTCTTATCGCACAAAGGAATGATAAAGCAAATATTCAAGCGACGCAACTGTCTGTACACTGAGATGGGTATGGGAACTGAAATGAATTGTAGCTTCTCTTTGCACCCCATCAAGAAAATAAAAAAGTGCCGTGCTCGGTGCCGTGCTCGACATTAGAGAGAAGAATAAAAAAATAAAAAGAGATATTCGGAGGTTGTACGCGGAAGATTGTCTTCGTGGAATTTACGAACGTTTGTCGGACAAAGCCCACGCTAGTGTGAACATGTTGATGTAGCAATCTTCCAATTTCTGTTGGCAGAATGCAATTTTTAATCTGCAGCGGCGTGTGCGCTGATCCGAAACTTCCTGGCAGATTAAAACTGTGTGCCGGACCGAGACTCAAACTCGGGACCTTTTCCTTTCGCAGGCAAGTGTTCTGTTGGCAGTTTTATTGATTGATTGCTTCCATGTGGATATACTGCTTGTGTTCCCGTTCTTGAAAGCAATTTCGTTATCTCATACTGAGTTTTTTGTATGTCGCCTGATGTTATGTATTGTGTACGGTATTTACCAAGATATATCTCAATCTACAATTGGTTCCAGACGTTAGGTTGCGATATTTTTCTGTGCTTACTTTTATGATATTTGTACAAATATTGGGGTAGATTCCGCCCTCTTGAAGAGCAGCCGCTGTTGACAGTCTGCTAGTTGTTTCCTGTTTAAGACTGCAGTGAGTGCATGCTGTTCTGTGATTCGCGTGATCGCCAGTTCTACATTCCAATAAATATGGCGGTATGACCGTGTCGCTCTTATGGTCTATTACCCTTGGTATTTGGGAAAGCAATGTTTTTAATCCCTGACTGTATACTTGGATTTTGCTGGTTCACGTTTTCATTTTTTCAGATTGCAGAACGTTAGAGCTATAAGGCGTGGCCACTACGTACATGAAATAAACTACTGTCACTTCATATTTAAAGTAGCCCATTTTCATATATCTAAGTGTTTGATTCATATAGTTCTGTTTAATTGTTTCGGTTTCACTTGGCTTTTATAAAGTGTTCTTTATACTTCATTCTACTTCGATTTAGTGTCTAACGTTGCTTATACGAGGGTGTGCAGAAAAGCAATGTCTCCGCATTTCTTGTTCTGTTAATATCGGATGAGGCATTACATGTCATGCATAATATTCAGTTGGCTTTCCTGCGGCAAGTCGCAACCCTCTGCCGCTACAGAGCTTCGAATAGCAACGTGTAACGTGGCTGTGTGTAATGTAGCTGTCCGTGTGAGAGCCAAAACTGAAAACACGAATTCGACGGGTTCGTCCAGACATGGAGCATCCTCTCCTTCAGTGTGCCAGACCAAACACGAGCGCTACGTCGTCTGCAACAATCCAATACCTTGGGTTCACTGTCATCGATCATCGGCAATACCGTCTCGACTTGGTCCCATCCGATTTTCATCTGTTTCCAAAACTTAAAGAACACCTTTGAGGACTTCATTTTGATAGCGATGAAGCGATGCAAGCAGAGGTGGGGTTGTGGCTCCGTCAACTAAGTCAAACATCCTGCAGTGGCAGTATCAAAAAACTGGTCTCTCGTTGGGAGTAATACGTTCGTTGGCAAGGTGACTGTTGGGAAATAAATATGTAGACATGAAGAATAAGGGTATAGAAGGTTAATAAAGTTTGTTCTGTTTCGAAAGCTTCACGAGTTTTTACATAAATTCGGAGGCATTACTTTTCAGCACGTTCTCGTACATTCTTGCAGTAGTAAGTGACTGCGACTTGACAATGGTCATGACACCATAAGCATTGTGAATACGAAGTTAAATAAACTATATAAATAATTTAAATCCAGTTGGTGGTGGACTTCTACCCGTAGTATGAACAAATTATTCTTACTACATCTAGAGCACATCTTGCGTACAAACGACATGATACATCCGTGACAATGTACCATGATTGTGCGACGTTGTTCAGGAAAATGACAAAAAGCGGGACAAAAATATATCTCGTGTAAGGGTTGAGTATTTTGGTATTACGCTCACATAAATTTATAATCTATAAAATGCTCCAAGGGTTTAATTTAACCAAGTGCACATAAGAAACTTTCGAATGCAACTGAATTCGAAGAGCCTACTATATGTAGAGTGAGATTGTACTCGAGATGAGGTGACAAACATATCAAAATCGGTCCCGAATGAGCCGTAGTGAATCCACTGAGATACGTTGTCACAAAATGTTGATTGCAGTCTTACTCGAAAAGCGTTAGGCTATGACATTTCATCTATTCCGGAGTGCTTACAGTAGACTGAGTCAGCATGTAAAACGGGGAGCCCCGACTCACCGCGAGATAGGTGACCGCCCAGCTGGCAGAAAGGACAGCGCTGAGAGCATCAGCACTGACGTCACCTAGTAATTGGGCGCTCTCTGGCTTGTACCTGCGAGGGACTGGGCTTCTATCAGCACGCAGAGGGCGGCTCTCGCGTCAGTGAATACTAAACAGCAGTATCAAAACATACCACCATTACAAGCCTCAGATATGGGCACGGTTTTGACGAAGTTTGTAGCCGCATGCCATGCAGTATCAAAATTTGGTCACAGTGCCACTACACCGTCAGAAACTGGAACGTTTTGTTGCTGGAGAGCAGAAAAATAAATGCTTCCAAACTATATACAATGTCTCGTTTAGCAGGAGTGCAGGGTAAACTGCATATCAAGTTTATTGGCTATTCTTAAATTTGTCGAGGGCCTATCGACTAAAAGAAGCCAATGCCTCTCATATGTCACCTACTGTCTGGAGACAGACTCCACTGCTGCTCGCAGTTAGATGCTACTCATCTGTAGCAGCTTCACTTCAGGCGTTTATGGTATCATATCGTCAAACTGATTTTCAATCAGCCTTTATTTTCTGTGTCACGTGAAAATGCTTTAGTGGGGTTCCGGGCTAACTCAGCTGTGTAATGAGATTCCATTATACTTTATGAAAATGTAGACAGATTTGATTTATACCAAAATCTAAACGTATTATGAAGTACTGCGCGGCGTTTTTCAGTATGTATGCGAAGTCTAACCTCTGGAACTATTGTACGAATTTTGAAACGGTGTTCACTAATAGACTAACTCACGAGAAAGATTTGTGCATACAATGCATTACCGCTAAGGCAGACAAGTCGTTCGCCCATAGATACTTCGTGCCACCGGTGTGAAGCCGGGGCGGGTTGCAGGCTGTCACTAAACAGCACCCAACAGGCGAAATGTCTCCTTTCGTCTCAAAATGTGGGGTCTGTAAACTTTTTTTTCCTCATGCATTCGTATAAACTGAGTTTCTTGACGCATTTAGCTCGCGTAATCTGGTAGAGCAATTTAACATAAATACCCCGGTGCGTCAAAACGCGAGGAGCCTACCAAGCGGAAGAAGGTAGTGGGCGTCTAGAAGATAAAGGGTGATTAAGCTGCCCCTACTGCTGTCGTTTTATGCAACCCACAATGTTATAGCTGGACTTCCTGAAACAAGCGCGATATTTTCACGGTCTCTCGCTTGCTACGCGCAAACGATTAATCCTATAGAAAAAATAAGCAGAAACTTTTTGTAGGAAATTTAATGCACTTAAATTTTGTACTGGTGCACGTTTTAACTAGAGGCCACGGTTTTCGAATTATTCACGAAAAACGTATAAAACTGATCTTCAAACGCACCTCCACCCCACACTCCTCCCTCACCAATCAGGATTTCTAGTATGTTGTTCGTCGCGCTCCCTTCTACCACTGTACAAAATTTCCGACTACAACTATTCCCCATATTCGAACTTTTTTGTCTATTGATTGGCTATTACGCCGCCAGCATAGTCGGCTACTTCGTTAACATTATTAATTTAAATGTGCCCGTGAGGGTAATGAACGAAAGAGGCCTTTTGTAAACGTTACGCTGAAACTAATTACGTTAGCAATTCGACACAAACTTATCACTTACAAGTAAATGGCTCTGAGCACTATGGGACTTAACATCTTTGGTCATTAGTCCCCTAGAACTACTTAAACCTAACTAACCTAAGGACATCACACACATCCATGCCCGAGGCAGGATTCGAACCTGCAACCGTAGCAGTCGCGCGGTTCCGGACTGAGCGCCTAGAACCGCTAGACCACCGCGGCCGGCATTACTTACAAGCATATCTACATCGATACTCCACACTTCACCTTACGGCGCGTGGCGGAGGGTACCACGTACCACTATCAGCCATTTCCTTTCCTGTTTCACTCGCAAATAGAACGAGGGAAAAACGGGATGTCTAAATGTCTCTATATGAGCCTTAATTTCTCGTCTCTTATCTTCGTGGTCGTTACGCGCAATGTACGTTGGAGGCAACAGAATCGTTCTACAGTCAGCTTCAAATACTGCTTCTCTAAATTTTCTCAATAGTGTTTCTCGAAAAGAACGTCGCCTTCCCTGCAGGTATTCCCACTTAAGTTCACGAAGAATCTCTTACGTGTTGCCCGAACCTACCAGTAACAAATCTAGTGGCCCGCCTCTGAATTTGTTCGATATTCTTTAAATCGACCTGGTATGGATCCCGAACACAGTACTCAAGAATAAGTCGCAAAATGCGGTCTCCTTACAAATGAACCACACGTTCCCTGAACTCTTCCAATAGAGCGAAGTCGACCAAGCGCCTTTCCTACAACAATCCTCACATGCTCTTTCCATTTCATATCGCTTTGCAACGTTAGTCCTGATACTTATACGACGTAACTGTGTCAAAAGGACGCTACTAATATACGAGGGCAGTTCAATAAGTAATGCAACACATTTTTTTTCTCGGCCAATTTTGGTTGAAAAAACCTGAAATTTCTTGTGGAATATTTTCAAACATTCCCGCTTCGTCTCGTATAGTTTCATTGACTTCCGACAGGTAGCAGCGCTGTACGGAGCTGTTAAAATGGCGTCTGTAACGGATGTGCGTTGCAAACAACGGGCAGTGATCGAGTTTCTTTTGGCGGAAAACCAGGGCATCTCAGATATTCATAGGCGCTTGCTGAATGTCTACGGTGATCTGGCAGTGGACAAAAGCACGGTGAGTCGTTGGGCAAAGCGTGTGTCATCATCGCCGCAAGGTCAAGCAAGACTGTCTTATCTCCCGCGTGCGGGCCGGCCGTGCACAGCTGTGACTCCTGCAATGGCGGAGCGTGCGAACACACTCGTTCGAGATGATCGACGGATCACCATCAAACAACTCAGTGCTCAACTTGACATCTCTGTTGGTAGTGCTGTCACAATTGTTCACCAGTTGGGATATTCAAAGGTTTGTTCCCGCTGGGTCCCTCGTTGTCTAACCGAACACCATAAAGAGCAAAGGAGAACCATCTGTGCGGAATTGCTTGCTCGTCATGTGGCTGAGGGTGACAATTTCTTGTCAAAGATTGTTACAGGCGATGAAACATGGGTTCATCACTTCGAACCTGAAACAAAATGGCAATCAATGGAGTGGCGCCACACCCACTCCCCTACCAAGAAAAAGTTTAAAGCCATACCCTCAGCCGGTAAAGTCATGGTTACAGTCTTCTGGGACGCTGAAGGGGTTATTCTGTTCGATGTCCTTCCCCATGGTCAAACGATCAACTCTGAAGTATATTGTGCTACTCTTCAGAAATTGAAGAAACGACTTCAGCGTGTTCGTAGGCACAAAAATCAGAACGAACTTCTCCTTCTTCATGACAACGCAAGACCTCACAGAAGTCTTCGCACCCGAGAGGAGCAGACAAAACTTCAGTGGATTGTTCTTCCTCATGCACCCTACAGCCCCGATCTCGCACCGTCGGATTTCCATATGTTTGGCCCAATGAAGGACGCAATCCGTGGGAGGTACTACGCGGATGATGAAGTTATTGATGCAGTACGACGTTGGCTCCGACATCGACCAGTGGAATGGTACCGTGCAGGCATACAGGCCCTCATTTCAAGGTGGCGTAAGGCCGTAGCATTGAATGGAGATTACGTTGAAAAATAGTGTTGTGTAGCTAAAAGATTGGGGAATAACCTGGTGTATTTCAAAGCTGAATAAAACAACCCCTGTTTCAGAAAAAAAATGTGTTGCATTACTTATTGAACTGCCCTCGTAATATCCGATGACGGGTTTGTTTTCCCTACTCATCCTCATTACCTTTCTACATTTAGGACGAACTGCCATCCAACACACCAGCTAGAAATTTTGCCATCTTGTGTTCTCCTAGAGTCACTCCACTTCGACACCTTACCGTACACCACTGAATCATCAGCAAACAATCGCAGCTTGCTGCCCACCAGATCGTTTTCTGTATATAGGGAATAACAGCGGTCCTATCACAATTCCCTAGGGCATTCCTGACGATGCCCTTATCTCTGATGAACACTCGCTGTCTAGCACAACATACTGGGATGTCTTTGAGCCACACTCATATCTCTTCCATATGCTCGTACCTTCTTTAATAGCCTGCAATGACGAAGAGTGTCTAATGCTTTCCGGAAATCTAGCAATTGGTAGCTTCTTAGTGAGAAGGCTTGACCAATACGACGTAATTGTTAATTTTGTGCTGTTAAAATTACAAATTGTGAGGTAAAATTTACACAAACGTCAATTTGACACTAAGTGCTTAACTAAGCCGGTGGCGTCTTAAGCCTAGTCAATGAAGACAAAAAAAAAAAAGGTCGAGTGTGGGAAATAATGCGTGCAGTCGCAAATATTTTTACATTGGTAGGAGGGAGTGAGTGTCATGAACAACATGACAGAAATCCTGACCGGCGGGGCCAGAGTGTGAGAATGGTGTGTGTCTGGAGGTCGCTTTTGTACGTTTTCCTTGAGTGACTAACTACGACCTCTAGCAAAAACGTACCCCAGTACAAAATTTACTACAAAAAGGTCTTTTTCGTTTCTCTCTGTTGGACTATTAGTTTCACGTAACAAGAGAGAGAATATGAGCATCTCGCTTGTGGTTTATGAAGACCAGCTGTAACATTGCGGGTTGCACAAAACGATAGCGATAGGGGCAGCGGAATCGCCCTCTAAATATTACGAAGCCATGAGCAGCAGTTTCACGAACAAAGTCATCTCTAAAATAATGGTTGCTTCCACCACACGTGAACAAAATGTATGAGTTTCGCAATGAGTTGCTGTATTTCTCGTATTCCAATGAGTAAAGCATTCTCCGGCAACTGGGTTGTGGTTACGGCTTGGATGTAACTGACAATCCATTTATTGCTCACTACGCATACTTTGGCATATGAGACAACCGGAGACCGCCCCCTCCCCCTGAATACCCCACTGTGTCCCCTCTGAACCAGTAATTGGGTTTCTGTTTATGTCTTATTCAGAGCAAGCAATTGGGAGAGCACGTTCCAAGGATGAGGCAGTCATTCGTGAAATGGGCTTCCGATAAAAGCATTCCACTTACGAAAGCTACTACGCAAGTCCAAATACAAAGGAATGATACCAACTGTGACTAAGTGGCATCAAACGACCAAGCTGACATGTGCCTTTGAATTCCAATGTATTACATTCTTTTTTCCTGGCCTTGTCCCGTGCACACACCAGGTCGACATGTTAATTGGATTTGGCAATGTTAGTGGTAGAGGGTGGCCGGATACCCTTCCCGTCACCACCCCATACGCTTGCGTCTAGTATTATCGACGTGGAAGTGTGAGAACGTTTTCGAAATGTGCAAATCACATAACTGAGGCGGGACGTAGGTATCACCTTGGTTTTCACCTAAGCGGATGTATGCAATCGCCTAAAAACCAAATTCAGGCCGGCCAGCACACCAGATCTCGTCGTTAATCCACCGAACGGATTCAATCCGGGGCGGCCCGTGCGCCTCCCCGAATCCCGGAAGCGGTGTGCTAACGCGTGCGGCTGCCGGCTGTCCGGGCCGATGAGTTCCTATCTACTACATCCAGCAAGTCGTTCTAGCGGGCAGAAAGTGCCAAACGCAGCTTGGCCTTTGGGTGTGAAGAATGAATTTCATACGTCGTCCTATCTCAAACAGAAATTTCACTGCGGTTAGATTTACTCCCGTTCCTATACTAAATCACAACCTACAAATCCCTCTAACATTATTAGCAAAGAGTTCTACATAACTGTAAATTTCTTTTACAAAGTAATGCGACTAGACACTAAGCAGTGTAAAATCTTACGTGTAAATAGTGAGAATTTTTCCTGTGCTTGTTATTCACGGAGAACCTGCACTTCGCATTTGACGTAGCTGTGCAGAAAAACGCACAGACCAAGAAAGAACTTTTTCTTCCGCCATGATTTTGCCCTACTATAAAAGTCTAGCAAGTACTGCAGCAGATGACAAACGCGTAATGATACGTGCGACTTTCTCAGTAACACTAACAGCGAAGGGCCGTTTCGTATACATTCTTTAGATGGTTACAGGCAGCAGAAATTGCTAAACTTTGCTTTCGTCAGTAGACTTAACAGAATTTTTGTAACAACAATTACGATATCATGTGTTCGGTAGCAAAGCGTCCAGACTTTTACGCTTAAAATCCACAAATCAGCATAAAACTGGGAGGGAGGAGGGGGGGGGGGATATTGTAGTACGCTTCTCTCCGTGGTATACCCTTTCAGGCAACGGCTCTGAACTCTTCAAATATAGCGTGCGGAGAGATTCTCGGAGCCCTTCCGTGTTGCGTTAGCAACGGCCTGTTTGGTCGATATTCAGGTCAGCAAAGTGTTCCAACGTCACTCCAACAATAATTATCGCAGAGATGCTTGTACCTTCAGTTATGCACATTAGAGAAATATGCAAATGACGATGTCATCGTTCAACGTCGAAATTTTTTACGCCATCTGAAGTCCCCGAAGCAGTGCATGACGAAACACTGAACGGTAAACACTGTGCTCTTGATAAGGTAGCTCCTTAAGTGCAGCTTGGCACGCGCTCCCTGGTAACTGTTCTGATCTCCATTTGCTGCTTGCGGCTTTGTAAACTAAATTACAACGATACAGTTAGACACCAAACAATCCCTTTTCATGTCCTTGAATCTTCCCCCTTCTAATAAAACGTTGTAATATATGTATTATTCATTTGTACTACTAAATTGCGAAGATCGACTCACTTTGTAATGAAGTAACTGTACGGTCTTATTTCCAAGGTGAAAGGGACAAACCCGAAATAAAACCAAAGCGAATAGGTAACAGAAGAAATATCAACGGACGTTTCAAGTTTCGTTTAAAAAATCTGAAGTCAGTAGCACTGATTTTGGAAAAGAAATTTTACATCAAAAATTTATATATTTAAATCTACTTTCTCCAGCTGAACGACGAACACTTATTACCTGCATAAACTGCGTAGGCGTGGTTCTAATAAATACTATTCCAACGCCAGTCTCTTGAAAACAGAAAATTCAGGGCTAGCGAGGAGAACGTAGAAGAGCTATGGCACAAATTCAAAAGTATTGGAGTCCACGCACTATACAAGTTTGCGCCGTGGAAGATAGCAGATAGGAAGGATGTACCACGATTCACTGAAACATCAGAAAGTTACTACCACTGCAGAGACACATATACATAGCATATTCCGAAGCAGCGGAGTACTACCTGACGATCAAAATCTGAACAAAATCAAAACCATCGTAAGGACATTAACGCGAAAAGTGTACAATGAATTCGACAGCACAATATTATCAAAAAATCCTGAAAAGCTTTCTGCCTTGGTAAATAAAATCGATGGATTAGAAGTCTTCTGGCCAGATGTTCCTTTATCATGAGGACACGGAAACTGAAGATGAAGTGAAGGCCGAAATGCTCAGTTCAATATTCCGTAATTTCTTCAGTGAAGAGTACAACATGCTTTCTACTATCAAATGGCAAGCATCTCCTATAGTGTATAGAGGTAAGGTCATCACACCCGAGATTCTCTAACGAATATGCAGAAAGCTGTGCCGCCGCCGCCGCCGCCGCCGCCCCCGTCCCCCTCTCCTTCCGCCAAGTCTACCATGGGGTAATGGAACGCTGAAGCGAACCATGTGGTTGGAAAAAGGCACGAGTTGCTGCTCCATTATTTAAGAAGGCTCGTCGGACAGATGCACACTGACGTCAGTTTGTTGCATTATGTTACATATTTGTTTGCTGGCGTATGGTGACTTTTGGGGAGCTCGTATGCGCAGACGAACATCGTTTCCATGTGATACTCTGTTCGTTCACTGGGTCTACAAGATGGTATACTGCCGAGCCCAGACTGACGCTGTGTTTTTCTTCTGCTTCGATAAAGACTCGAAGATTCAGTTGCGGATAGTCACTTAGAAAACGGGTTTGCGAAACATCGAACAGTTACGTAACTGAACTGAAGACTTCCCAGATAAAATGTAGTACTCCCTTCCTAGCTGGGAGACATGTCAGAAAATTAAGTAAAGTCCAGTATATCACAAGAAAGGGTGATAAGGCTACATACATATGTTTTTAACTCTGACACTGTTCGCAGACGACGCAGTTTTATACACAGATGTCACACCATTAGAAAATTGCGACTAAATGGAGGAAGACGTTAAGATGGTCAACAATTAGAGAAAAATCTTCAATAGGTTCACAACAAATACATGTAATTTACTATGCAGGTAGAAATGGAACTGGTTTGTTGCCAGTTTTCTTCCTCCTTACTGCCCATAGTGACGAATCACAATGCATATACTCTCCAAAACAGGAAGTAAAACTTCCGCCTTACTAATAACGTAGAAATTTATTCAGAACGCAATATCAAAACTATTAGTGATTTTATGTTTTCAATTAGTTTCCAATGGCCAGTCGGCATACGAGTCATTAGAGATATCAGTTAATTTCTTTGCTAAATGAAAACACATCGAATGTTAAATACCGAAGCCATTTCCTCATGTAAAAAACAATGACTACTCAAAGCTGTCAGGCCGCTGTGAATAGTAAACATAATTACACTGCCAGACACACATTACTTGGTTAAACAACGAATTAAAATGATCCTAAATAACTAGAAGATCTAGAGTAGAAGTAAAAACCGTTGTTGAACAAGTCAGCGGCAGCATTGTGTCATTTGCTGCCCTGAAAGAGAGAGTCAAGAGTGCAACAGTTCGTTCCGCTTCCGCCCGACGATGGGCAGGAAATGCCGTATGGTAACACCCCACCCGCTTAGGTGAACACAGTTTTCAAAACAGCATTACGGAAACAACGGTCAGTGACTGTCACAGAAGCTTAATGTAACTAGCTAATCAAACGGCACGAAAGCTTCGAGAGTGTTATACATGCAGTCTGCATTTCACAAAAATATTACTGGCTTATGCTTGTAAAAACTACTTTGCGTGTCTGTCCTAACTCACTCTACTGCTAGAGAACGTTAATTTAGGTTTGAAATGTATTCGTATTGGACAATTTTTACACATTATTAAGGTGTGACAACAGTAAACAGTCTACTTGCAACACCGTACGGTCTACTCAGTGACTTCAGCAGAGTGCGCTAGTGTTTCCTCCAGAAGGCCACGGCTAATTTCTTTCCGTAGCTCCGTTCGAGAGAGAGAGAGAAAGAGAGAGAGAGTTTACGCATTAATGTGTATCCCCACGCACAAAAACAATTCACTAATTTAATTCCTCTCTTTCCTGCTTTCAGTCAAATCTCAGTTTTAGTACTTTACTAAGGCGCTGCAATAGTAAAACAGCGGCACAAACTTATAAACACAAATAGTTTCGTATTGAACTACCAACAGGTACCAGACAGAACAATCTTTACCAAACGACTGGTTTCAAGCGCACGACATGAAAGATGAACGTGCCGATGCACGAGTCATCGGTGAAGAATGATTAGGAAGCTGATTAGAGAAGTCTTGATATTCATTTCACCACTGAACGACGTACAGATTTTTAAAGAAATAATGTGTATCAGACTTCATTGTAGCAAGACACAGGGCTAGCAAGTGGAAGGTAGCTACGCCTATGCTTGTGTCAAGTTCTAAAGTTCACTAAGAGGAGGGTTCACCGGAAGAGTCTATGCTCATGCAGGAAGGAAGAAAGACGTCACTGCCCTGTGGCGCTCGCTACCCTTATCGGGAATCACGGATGCACTCAAAGCTTCCGCATACTCCTTTATAGCACTACTGAATGGAAAACAAACACTGCACGTAACTATTCCTTCTACATAAGGCGTCCATAACTATCCAACGGATGGGAAGATGATTGTGAAGTTGGAGACGTGGGCAGCAGTGCGGAAATCTTCCAATGAATTGCCTGTCAGACGGCCCGGGTCCACAGTCGGTGTCCACGGCGCAAAAAGTTGCTGAAACGTAGTGTTAAGCATTTGTTGAAGTTAATTGTTTACGTTGTTTTGAAGGCTGCGAATGAGACAGGTGGACGCCAATTCGGCACTCTTTATAAGTTTTATATAAAACAGCATAACCCATCACAGTGACAGTTCGACAAATCTGCAGCCATTGAATTCAAACCGAGTCGTGATCAAACGGTTCCGCTGAAATCACGTTCAGTATAGATATTTCTGCACTAAGCCCCTGACAAGTGAAACTGTAGGAACAGCAGCAGAAGAGAGCGCTGTAAACGACATTCCCACCGCATGTTTGGAAAAAAGGAGGGCACTTCTGGGATTAGATTCGCGCAGAACGTGAGAAACTCTGTGCGAGAGCGTGTTTTCGTGATGCAACAGGCAGTCGACGTGAGAGCACACGTGGGATCGTGCCTTCCGAGGTCGGCGAGCACGTAACCGTGGCGTTTCCTTGACTTGCTGCCCACGCCAGGCCTCGACGCAGCCGCGCTCTTAATTGCAAACAATGTCTGGTAACTGGCACAAGTGGTTCGCTTTCGATCACAAGATGACAGGCACTGAGCGAGCACGCCACCTTCGGTAGCATTTTTATACACATTTAAATCCCTGCAGAATGTCCGAAAGTATTTACTATCTGGGACAACTGACTTCTCCCTGTACAAAGCTAAGACTGTTCCAAAAAACTGTTATTCCTGCTTAACCCCTTAATGCTTGAATAAATTTCAATGTGAAAGATCAAAATCAAAAACTGTGGTGGTTTAGAGGTATCCGAAACACTCGAAACCTAACCAGGAGACTGTGGCTCTTGTCAGAAGCGTTGGCAGCTTCACGAAGAATCAGCATTTACCGGCACTGACATTCCAAAGCAGTTAACCTTCCAGTTATTAGCACAGCACTGGTATGATGCGAATTCGCGACACTCGGCATCAAGTGGTTAAGAAGCATTCCCTAGAATTGCGGACGTGAAATTTCGTAATATCTTTGGGCGCGCACCTAGTGACATCTACAGGCACTCTGCTTCATGTAACCGTGAAAACAGCGCAGACGCAGTGAAACCAAGCCGCGGAACGGTTGGGTGTTAACAAATGACTCAGGTATGGACTCTCAGAGAAATAATTGTAGTTGTGGTAATTTGTGTGAACGAACATTCCACTAAAATCACGGGGCTCTATATTCCGACGGATTTTTGCGACAAGGGTAAATTGCCTATTGCCCATTTGTTCCAAACCGTTCTCGTGTACAGCAGACTGCTTGTTAAATAATGAAGTTTCGTAATGGTGATACTTGCGCGCATAAGCACCAATCAATATTTAACTGGTGCGTCGTGACTAAGGAGATAAAGAAAATGTAACGACACAATCATTTTAGCTATACAGTCATCAACCTATGAAACAATGATTATTATTTAACTACACACAACCACCAACCTGTCTGTGATCATAAACATACGCCACTTTTTGAGACATACTGCAAAGTTCAAGAGTATTTGTTGTCATTCATCCTTTCCTGCGACTAAGGCATTTTCTTAATTTTTGCCAGAGACTGCATGAATTTGAAAGATTTTATAGCAACGCTGCGGACACTTACCATCTTCCCAAGTACATGTTGCTGCATCCATGACGAGAAACAGCTGCTTCTACGTGCAGTTTCTGCCTCCCCCTGCGCAACTGTCAACGCACATGACACACGGTACGACGCAACGGGTCGCTCTCCTAACTCGACCGAAGCACAAACCGGACTGACAGGTGGGTTATGCCAGTGAGCGTGTTTACATTACGTAAATTATCACGTGATCAACGTCGCGCAGCTTTGCGAACGAAACAGTTTCCAAGCTTGTTGGCGCGCCTCTGTCAAGCCTCCTGCTGCTAACGGTAGGGGCGCTGTGAGCGCTGGCACAGTTTCCAGTGGCGTGTAGTTCCGCTGTCTCCTCATTTCAACATAGTACATAGGTTGTGCAAGAGCGAGAGTCGCTTATACGAGCCAACGAAACATATTCGAAAATGTCACATTTCAACTGATTACCATGCATGTGAATATATTCTTATTTCGCCCGTAAATAACAGTTTTCTTATAATCTTTACTATTACTGACAACTGACTGACTCAATTTTTTTCACGCGTTTGAACTACTTGCGTCATTAACATATACGAAACTCCTCCCCCCACCCCCGCCCCTCTCTCCAGACACATTCTGATGTTCGTGGTATTGGATAATAACCACCCAGAATCAATGGAAGAAACTGTAAAATTTAATCTATACAGAATGTGATTCCTCCTAGTATTATATCTGTCTGCTGATTTTCATGTACGGTGGCATTAGAATTTATTCATTGTAACTGTTCTTAACTTCTCTTTTATTTCAGGCAACACTGAACTCCATGCATTTACAGTACTTGGTATGAGTTGCTTTTACAAATATCTTTTCACATCTTACAAAAAATTGATTTTCCCATTCTAATGCTAAAAGTTCTGTCATGACAGTATGCATATAAATTTGAAAAAGTTGGCCGAAAAACACTGTTTCATCTATGACCACACTACAAATCACTTCCACGCATGGCATGGCATTTCCCTGTAGGAAGTATGTAGGCAGCAAAAAGAATGCCTAACTCACATGGCGTTGAAGATAATCCTTTTCATGTGATGCCTTTGGTAGTAGGGGGGGGGGGGGGGAGAGATATGGAAATCATACCACATGAAGAGAAAAATACAAAAGTATACTGTGGGAATACGTATGACAAAAATAAGACAATGACTTTCTTTCTGCATCTTTACAGTAATCCTCACACACTATTATGTGCACCATCTTCTTGGGTCAAAGTGCCAACATATTTTATTTCTCTGATCAAGCAATGATATTTGTCTATTAATGTACAGTTTAGTCCTTGCTGGTTGCTTAACATCCAGGTTCTGCAATCACTGCACTCCTCTTATTATAATAAATCTTCATGTTCACATAAGAAATATTTCTTATAGTCTAGTTATACTTTGTTTGCACATCAGAAATCAAAGAACGTTTTGAAAGATTTCTTTGCTTCCAGGATACATGACTTTTCTTTCAATGCTAAATAGTTTATACTGTCACTATTTTTTCTGCATCTCTCAATATTCTTGGAATATGGGCCTAATGAAGGCACTTGACCATGTCATCAATAAGTACTTTGTTGATTCTTCTTGTCCTCTGGGGGAGAGAATGATCTACAGCTCACACCTGATAACATGTTGGCTCTCAGATACGCTTTTAGATTTTCATGCAAACCTCCAGACAGCACACTTGGCAACTGTTTACAGAAATATTTGCAAACTTATGAAATTTTTTGTTGCAAAGTTTCATTGATCATAAATTTGTCTGCAGTTTGTGTCATTGTCCATGCATTCATTGTCAGAACAAGTGTTCATCCAAATTAACTTCCGAAGTATGTGAATGAATACCTTCATCAGAAACACTAACATTCAAAGATGATACTAATCTTTCAGAACTCACAGAACTCCCTACCAATGATAAATATTTTTGAGCTACAAATGAGAAGCCTGGCATACACCTTCCATACTGTTCCCAAAAAACAAAAGGATCACTGTTTCCGGGGAGTGAAGGCTGCTGAAAGTAATACTCTGTTTCACTCCGAAACAAACTTTCAGGCTCCACCAGATCACTCTTGTTCTGATCACCTCCCTTTGAAATGATGGCACTTTAGAAAGTGTTGTTTTTTTTTTTTTTTTTTTTTTTTAATTAAAGCCATGACCAGTTGCATGCCAATTTATTCATATCCTAAGATGATCCAAACAGAGATTAAAAATGAAGCATTTTCAAATTTATTTCTTTTTACTTTGGCTTGATAAATACTGTTACATCGAGTAGGGTTGTCCTGCACATTGTGCACTTACATAAACTGTGTCCACAATATTATTTTATACTTTCCTGGAGTCTCGCTCTGTCTTTCATGTCAAGGAAAACTGCACTGACAATGGTATCAGAAAACCCACCGAGATGGGGCAAAGAAAGTGGGGATAGTGCACCAAATAATGAAGAGTGAAAGAGAGGGAGGTGCTGTATATAAAAATAAATTATAATTTAAATCAACGAGTGATATGAAAGAAGGATGGTGCATGGATAGAAAGGCAACCCCGTATGATGTGAACTACTAATATTTGTAACGGATATTACTCCATATAATTTGAAAACCAATGGAGAATTTTGTAAACAACGGAAGTTTTTACATACAGCAAAACACATTTTCAAAAAATGAGAACAATGGGCTATCTGGTTAGATAGTCAAATTTTCTTCAAATATGACTATGTCTCAGTTCTGTCTGGGTGGTTGAGGTGAGCTCTGGAGATTTTTGTAAGGCTGGAAAAATCACTCTCTCTTCTAAAATAGTAAGGTTGTTACTCTTATTCTCCAAATATATGATTTGTATACTCTCTATGTCCATGATATAATGTCCTGTTATATAAAAGTGCACTTAGTGCTGATCCTGAGTTTGTACAATTGGTACGTTATTTAAACCAAGTTAAAAGCTATGTACTAATGTATAGGACTACTCTACACCATACATAATAAGCCAATGTAAAAAGAAAAAAAATTGTAAAATACTTCCCTTGTAAATTTGTTTAGATAACCTGAGGATACGTCTGAATTGTGTGAAACCAGTTGCGGTTTTAATACAAGAAACTGCCGGAGCCAGAGTGGTGTTTTTAGCCTTTTTATAAAAATGTGGACTTTTGTCTGCAGTTGTCCATAATTCAGAATAATTTGTCCACGTAGTTATTTACCACTTGGGTTAAATTTGTAATCACTTTGCAGAAAATGAGGGAGGGTTCACATACATTTTTTTTTAAAATGTAGATCTGTTAGTGTAGAACTGCATAATGAAGATTTCTGTAATACTTTTGCACGTATATCTTTAAGGCTGCTTAGAAGCTACTGAGGCAGGACTTTGGCTGCACTACGTTTAGAACTGAGATTCGTTAATGCACGTTCCACTACGGGAATAACAAGGCTTCCTGTAAGGTACTTGCTTCCAGAGACCTCCTTCATGGCAGTATGGAAAAGCATTAAAATATCCAATATTTCCAACAAAAATTCAATGCAATTCAGTAGTTCCAGACTAGGGATAGAGCCACACTGCAATACAACCAATGTCTGGTGACGACACAGAGAAACTACTGTACACGAGGTCTGTCCGAAAAATTATGGAACTTTCTCCACAAAATTTTTCTACACTTACATTTTACTTATTGTGTGTGGCCTCTCTCAAAATATTTTCCTCCACAATTGATTCACTGCTTCCAATGCCATTTCCAGAAGCACTATTCATATGCCTCTTGTGGATCACGTCAAGTGCTGTCTGCAAATTTTCTTTTAGCTCATCTAGCCTTGCAAATCTTCATCCTTTCAATGGGATTTTCAACTTTGGAAATGAGTCTGCAGGGGCCATGTCTGGAGAATGCGTGGGAATCGGCAGCACAGTGATTTCGTTTTTTGTGGAATAATCATGCAACAACAGGGACAAATGTGTGGATGCATTATTGTGATGCAAGAGCCATGAATTGCCTTACCACAATTTAGGCCGCTCTCACATTTTCTCGCAAGCGTCATAACATGTCCTGGTAGTACCAATGATTAACAGTCTGTCCCTGTGGTACAAATTCATGATGAACTAACCCTATGAAGTCAAAGAAAACTATCAGCATGACTCTGACATTTGACCTGACCTGATGAGCTTTTCTTGGTCTCGGAGAACTCTTCCGGACCCACTGTGAAGACTGAACCATTGTCTCATCATCATAACCATGTCTCATCGCCAGTTATGATTCTCTTAAGAAACATCTCATTCTTAAGGAACATCTCGTTCTCTTTTGTGCAATCCAAAACCTCTACACAGATTGCAAGGTGAAGGTCTTTCTGGTCTTGACTAATGAGCCGTGGGATGAACTTGGTGGCAACATGATTCTGTGTCAGGATTTTATAACATGAGTTGACTGAAATGCTACTTTCTTCTGCAGTCTCTCAGAAAGTCAGTCTTCAATTGGCACAGACAATTTCGTTGCCATTACTGATCATTCTCAGTAGACATCAAAGGGTGTCCTGAACGAGGGTCATCTTTAACTTCCATCTGGCCACTATTAAACCATGTGAACAATTCGTGACACCGAGTATGGCTCAAGCACTCACCACTGTAGGCTTCCTGCATCACTTGGTGTGTGTCTGTAAATATTTTCTTGAGTTTCACACAAGATTTAATGCAGATGCATAGCTCCTCTAACTCTGCCATCTCTAAATTCGCAAACTGTCGACACAAGATTTCTCTCAATACGGCACTGAACAATAACTCACTGATATACAAAAATGAAACTTCCAGCAGTTACACATCAGACACAGGTGTGTGCAGGGATGCCAACCACATTTTGCTCCAACACACCACTGGCATGAAATTACGAATGTTCCAGGAATTTTTTGGAAAGACCTCATAGACCAGCTAGGAGGAATACAAGCATACTGTCTAATTGGCCACACCACATGGCAACAGGTATGTTATTGTCTCAGCAGTGCTGTAGCAATAATTCAAGTAATGTCTTATTAAAGCCCAAAGATACCCAAAAGAAGTTCCCTACACATCGTCAATGACGAGGTCATTAATTGAATACAAGCTCATCCCAATATTTGATTTAAGCAATTTAGTTATTGCCAAAAGCACATTTGAAGTGCTGCTCTTCTTAATGCAAGTCCACGGCTTAACCACTGCTCCACCTTACTTAGTGTGAGAACCCAAGCCAAGGCAATTGTTAATTTTTGTTCTACCATTCTACCTATGAAGTATTATTGGAGTTAAAATTAGGAAAATAATTCAGCACTAGTAGACATCTCGGCAATAAAATTTAATGTAGTACACTATTCAGATTTTGTTTATTACTCTTTTTCCCTTTTGAAGGAAAGCATCGTGCACATGGACAGCACACTCACCTACACTAAATGCAGCATGTGTGTGTCTGAGTAGCAGTCATTCCTTGCCACGTGATGCTGCTGTCGCCAGGATGTGTTTACATTGATAGCAGGTTGGTAGTCAATGTTCAGGCTTATCAGTGTATGTCCCACATCTCTTCCTGAGCTACTGGATCAATTTGAACCCCCCCACCACCACCACCACCTACATATTGGGAGGTGGGGACAGGAGTGAAAGGGGGAGGGGAAGTGAAAAGTGGGGGGGGGGGGGGGAAGCAGGTGAAGAAGTAGTGTAGCCCATGAGACATGGATACCGACATTTTATTCACCCACCATTTGAGAATGAGAGCACTTAGTCACTTGCAGTAAACTTTACATACAATTTCAACATTTACGAAACTTTTTCTTGCTGACGCCCTGCCCAAAACACTGAAAAGAAAGAAGTTTTTTGCTTACTACATTTTCGCTGTTCACGGAGTAAAACTGCCATATTTTTTCTGTCATACTAACTCTGTTAGTAACAAATTTCACAGACAGTTTCTGCATATGGTGCTGAAAGTGCTTGCAAAATTATAACACTGTTCAACACACAGTTCAGGAGACAAGACATCATAAACACTGAGTTGCATGAAAACGCAACTGCAGGGTCAGATTTGCTAGAAATACAGGTGAAATGTGTGTACAGATATGTGAGGAATAGGTTTAATGTATGTGAAATGTGTGTGACGTGTGTACATGGGTAAAGCCATGGGTAAGATGCTCCTCCTAAACTCCTGGGTCAATTTCAACCTAACTCAGCACACATATTACTTACTATCTGGAAAGAAATACTGTAGGGGTAAGAACCACCAACCACCTACTGGGATGGAGGTGAAGGAAAGAAAAGGGTGGGTGAGGAGGAGATTAAAAGGTGAAAGGGGGAAGGGAAAGATGAACACAGAGGTTGGTAGGTTGATTGGTTTAAAACGGGAGGAAGGGACCAAACTGCATGGTCATCGAAAACAAAGCCTCAAATGTGAAAATCAAACATACAATATGTATAACACAGAACGGAAAGAAAGGAAAAACCACAACAAAGAAGGAAAGGCACCAAACACTAGAAGGAACCAAAGGGGACAAGAAAATGACAGACAGACAAAAGAAACAGTTAGGAGTGAGTAAAACAAGAAAGCAGATTACAGTGGCTGACCAACCACAAAAATAAAAAGGAGAAGCCAGCCACTTTGAAACACATTAGATTCTCCACCCTAAAAACACTAAGGTGGAGGACACAGAGGGACAAAGGACATGCGCCAAAACTCATATTGAATGATAAAACCCACCCTCGCGGATAAAACATAAAACCAAATCAGCTGAAGAGGGGTTGTCTGCTAAAATCAATATTAACAAGTCCGGCAACCGAAGATGAAGTTGCTGGGCAGCCAAATAATAACAGCGCAGAAGAATATGGGCCATTGTCAACCAGGTGCTGCACCGACACTGAGGCGGGTCTTCACGGTGCAGGAGATAGCCGTGCATTGCCCAGACATGGCCAATGCGGCGCCGGCAGAGAACCATGGAGTCCCTGTGAGAGGCCCTCATTGAGGACTTCCACACATTCGTTGTGTCCTTAATGGCTCGCAGTTTGTTGTGCGTACTGAGATTTTGCCAATCCTCGTTGCGCCGTAATAACAAACGCAGATCAGTTGTGGGGAGGCTGATCTCCAGAAGCGGTTTCCATGTAGCCTGTTTAGCCAGCCCGTCAGCAAGTTCATTTGCTGGGATTCTGACATGACCAGGGGTCCAGACAAACACCACTGAATGACTGGACTGTTCCAGGGCATAGATGGACTCCTGGATGGACGCTACCAAAGGATGACGAGGGTAGCACTTGTCGATAGCTTGTAGGTTGCTTAAGGATCAGTACATAAAAGAAAGGAATCCCCAGGGCATGAACGGATATACTGAGGTGCACGAGACATGGCCACCAGCTCTGCAGTGAATACACTGCAGCCACTGGGTAAGGAATGCTGTTCAACACGGCCGCCGTGAATGTAGGCAAAACCAACGCGACCATCAGCCATTGAGCCATCAGTGTAAACCACTTCAGAGCCCTGGAACATGTCGAGAATCGAGTGGAAGTGACAGAGAAGAGCCGCAGGGTTAACGGAGTCTTTAGGGCCATGTGAAAGGTCCAGGCGAAGCTTCGGCCCAGGGCTACACTGTGGAGGTGTACGTGAATCGACCTCGAGGAGAGGTGGTAAAGGCAAGGACTCCAGTTCAGACAGAAGCGATCGCAACTGACCTGGGTCGCCTATGGGAGACCCCACTCATATAATGTCGCAAGGATATGGTGTCACCAGGTGGTGTTATACACTTTTCGTAAATCAAAATAGTTGGCAACCAGGTGTCGGTGTCTGGAAAAGGCTGTTCGGATGGCAGACTCAAGGGACACGAGATTATCAGTGGTAGAGAGACCCTGGCGAAAGCTGCCCTGATGTGGAGCCAGTAGGCCACGTGACTCCAGGACCCAACACAACTGCCGACACACCATACCTTCCAGCAGCTTGCTACAATATTGGTGAGGCTCATAGGCCAATAGCCATCCACATCAAGTGGGTTTTTAACGGGTTTAAGCACCAGAATGATGGTGCTCTCCCGCCACTGCGATGGAAAGATGCCATTGCACCAGATCCAATTGAAGATGAGGAGGACATGTTGCTTGTAGTCAGATGAGAGATGTTTAATCATCTGACCGTGGATCTGATCTGGCCCAGGAGATGTGTCGGGGCAATGTGCAAGGGTACTGAGGAGCTCCCACTCTGTAAACAGGACGTTACAGGGTTCACTGTGTTTGAGGGTGTGAAAGGCTGGGGGGGGGGGGGTAGCTCTCCGACGCAGAGGCTCAAGCAAAGTGCTCAGCCGTTTATGTGAACACCAGGAACACCTGTTGGGGTCTGGTACCCAAAAACTAGTTTGACCTCTGCCCAGACCTGGGAAAGTGACGTAGTGACATATGGCGCCCAATGGTCGACATGTACCTCTTCCAACACTCCTGCTTCCATCTTTTGATAAGCTGGCGAACACAGGCACGGAGCCGTTTAAAGGCTATGAGGTGCTCCAGGGAAGCGTGTCACTTAGGCTGCTGTAGAACCCGCCTATGCTCAATTGCCACAGCGACTTCCGGCGACCACCAAGGGACCGACTTTTGCCGGGAGCACCCGATAGAGTGAGGGATCATGTTTTACACAGTAATGATTGTTGTGGTCACCCGCTCAGCCAACACATCGATGTTACCATTGGGGGAAGAGTCAATGGTGACTACAGGGGTGAAAGTTTCCCAGTCTGCCTCGGTTAAAGACCAATGGTTGGGGGGTGGGAGGAGGGTGGCGTTGCTCCCGAAGTAGTTGGTGCAGGAGCAACAGGGAGGGTAATTCCCTCCATGGTCAAGGTGGCAGGTGTAGTCTTACAGCTCTGAGAGCTGACTGGAATTCGCTGAAATGATGGGGCTATCGCTGTTGTCGTAGCGGTGGCATAAGAGGAAGTCATTCGCACAGGATGGAGTCATTCAAATTTCCTCTTAGCCTCAGTGTAGGTCAGTCAGTCCAGGGTCTTGTACTCCATGATTTTTCTTTCTTTCTGTAAGATCCTGCAGTCTGGCGAGCAAGGGGAATGATGCTCTCCACAGTTAACACAGATAGGAGGTGGGGCACATGGAGTATTGGGATGTGAAGGACGTCCACAATCTCAACATGTGATGCTGGAAGTACACCCGGAAGACATAGGGCCAAACTTCCAGCACTTAAAACACCGCATTAGGGGAGGGATATATGGCTTGACATCACAGCGGTAGACCATCACCTTGATCTTTTCGGGTAATGTGTCACCCTCAAAAGCCAATATGAAGGCACCGGTAGCAACCTGTTTATCCCTCGGACCCCGTGCAGCTCACTGTCAGACTGCAAAAGAAGATCCCTGTAAAATATGAGACCCTGAACCATATTCAAGCTCTTATGGGGCATTATGGAAACAGAAACATCCCCCGGCTTGTTGCAGGCGAGTAGTGCCTGTGACTGGGCAGAGGATGCTGTTTTGATCAAGACTGACCCAGAGCACATTTTGGACAAGCCCTTCACCTCCCAAAACTTGTCCTCTAAATGCTCAACAAAAAACTGAAGCTTCATCACCATAAAGGATTCCCCATCAGCTCTCAAACAGACAAGGTACCGGGGCGAATAAGCTTCACTGCCATCCTTAGCCTGACATTCTTCCCATAGTGCGGCCAGGGAGGGGGACGATTTGGGGTCATACTTCTGCGCACTGAATTGAGCCCTGGAACACTGGCCACCAGCAAGAGATGATGTACCACACTTCATTGCATGTCATCCACCCTGATGCCACCCACTCCAACCAAGGGCCCTCCCCGCGGGCACCACCCAGCCTCAGCAAGGGTCACCTGGCAGGATGGCCATTGCCGGGAATCCCCATGCCCCAGGGTGACAGGTATCTACTCCTTGGCATACATGGGGAGTAAATGGCATAGGCATCAGCAGAGCGATCCCTGTGTTGTCAGGGGGCTACAACCAACAGGGTACATGGCGGCCCCACTACAACAGACTGGCTACCGTGCTGGATATCAGGTGCAAAGAAGTCCATGACATCATCGGTGCAGAACCCGACACTGCACAGTGCATGGTGGAAAATGCACTCAGTTATGTATCCTCACCCAAGAGATGGAGAATGAGCCGGACTGCAATGTGACAATGAGAAAGTGGGCTACAGATCTCAATGCACGATGGACACAATGCACCATGTAAGGCGCTCTTCTCCAATTGGCTTGCTCTCCAGAAAAATTCTGAAATACAGAGGTCAAACCCTACACGGGACCATCATATAAATGCTGAAACGTGAGACACTCCTTTTAGTTGTCTCTTACGACACCTCGGGCCTATTCTTACCTGCGGACCCACAGGGAGGGGGAGGTGGAGGACACAGATAGGATGGAGGAAGAGATTGACAGCTACGAGAGAGAGGGGAGAGAAGGAGATGGAGTAACAGTTCTCGAGAGAAATCAACAAATGGCATAAACGTCTCTTCTAGTGTTTTAATGAACAATCTCTCCATGTGTGCCCAAAATAATATCAACAACTGAAACAGCAAAAGAGTGGTGATTTGACTGCAAATCAGGAGAACGTGAATACAGTGTTCCTGAAAGATATTAAATTAGCAATCTTACCCAGCTTCGCATGAATAGCACTAAGTACCTACGGGCGTATGACTTGTCTGGTGTATCAGTAATTTTGTTTACAGGAAATTGTAAAGAGTTATGACTAAAATTCAGAGAACAATGTTAGGTAACTTTCGTGTGGTATAATGCACCATCTGCTATGCACAATCGGCCATGCAACATGGTATGAAGCAGCTCTGCCACACAACACTGGTAGAAGGCACCCTCTGCCATGCAACACCGGTTCACAATATTCTTTGCTATGTAATACTGGTAATATCATATGCCAAGCAACACTGGCATGACAGCCTGGTGATTTAGTCCGGTAGCCTTAGGCTTACGTGAATGATTCCAAGCAGTTCTACCATTTCCCACGAGATGGCAGTGGCATTGTTTTCACGGTGGAGAAGGACTTTAATTCATCAAAATGCAGCCAATTCACACTAAATACTTATAGATTATATACATGAACCTTCCTCATGAATCATTCTATGCATCAGTGTACAGAATAAAAATCCCTAAATTATTTTCCAAGATTAGCCCAAACTTACATACAGGAAATGTGCCGGGGGAACTTCAATTTGTGTACATGTAGGAGGAGGCCAATTTCAGTACCAAAACTTGCATAGCTCTCTCAAATGCTTTCCTCATAACAGTGTTTTTCATCTCTTGGCATAGATGTTGGGTTTGTGAACTGAGGTTGGAGTCAGAAGATCCTCTGAGCTGTTGTAAATCTGGTGATTCAGTAAAAAAGCTAAGAAAATTAAAATAAAGTTTGAGTTGTTATGTATGTCCATTGCTTGTGTTAGAGTCAATTCCATTAATGTTCAAAATGCAGTGAAGTAATTCATCCTACTATACCAGATACTATTTCCTCTCAATGGCGCTGAGAAGTGACGATCAGGAATAACATAATGCAAGAATGATGGAACGATGGATAACCTACAATATAGTGAAGCTCGTGAAAATTATAAGACAATGAATAAGAGTGATGTGTATTGCATTTGCTTACAAGTGACACAATTTTTAATGTCCTGTACCAATATAACCACATTAAAGTAACAATAACCATTTGTCATAATTACGATAGTATTTAACTATCATTTCAACTAATATCTTCAAAGTAAATGCAGAGAAACATCCCCTATGGCAATTTAGTTACTTAATATGTGACAAATAACACATTAACATTTTGAATGGCTGTGGAACATAAAAAATTTGAATTTTGTAAACCAGAAAAGGCTGCAACACAATTTGTTTTCAGGCTGTTGAAAGACAATTCCTGAGGTACTTCCTGTTAGCCTGCTGTAGGACACTTCTACGCATAAGGTTAAGAAACCATCCTTGACTGACCTTCAATTAGTAATGCGTCTCATTAAGCCAGTATTCAGTCCTAAATCGCTTAGAATGCAAAAGCACGAATGTTTTGAAGTTATCACATGACTTAAGCCACAACAGTATCTACATCTACATTTATACTCCACAAGCCACCCAACGGTGTGTGGCAGAGGGCACTTTATGTGCCACTGTCATTACCTCCCTTTCCTGTTCCAGTCGCGTATGGTTCGTGGGAAGAACAACTGCCGGAAAGCCTCCGTACGCGCTCGAATCTCTCTAATTTTACATTCGTGATCTCGGGAGGTATAAGTAGGGGGAAGCAATATATTCGATACCTCATCCAGAAACGCACCCTCTCTAAACCTGGACAGCAAGCTACACCGCGATGCAGAGTGCCTCTCTTGCAGAGTCTGCCACTTGAGTTTGCTAAACATCTCCGTAACGCTATCACGCTTACCAAATAACCATGTGACGAAATGCACCGCTCTTCACTGATGAGCAATACTCAAGTATAGGTCGAACGAGTGTTTTGTAAGCCATCTCCTTTGTTGATGGACTACATTTTCTAAGGACTCTCCCAATGAATCTCAACCTGGCACCCGCCTTACCAACAATTAATTTTATACGATCATTCCACTTCAAATCATTCCACACACATACTCCCAGATATTTTACAGAAGAAACTGCTATCAGTGTTTTTTCCGCTACCATATAATCATACAATAACGGATCCTTCTTTCTATGTATTCGCAATACATTACATTTGTCTATGTTAAGGATCAGTTGCCACTCCCTGCACCAAGTGCCCATCCGCTGCAGATCTTCCTGCATTTCACTGCAATTTTCTAATGCTGCAACTTCTCTGTATACTACAGCATCATCCGCGAAAAGCCGCATGGAACTTCCGACACTATCTACTAGGTCATTTATTTATATATATTGTGAAAAGCAATGGTCCCATAACACTCCCCTGTGGCACGCCAGAGGTTACTTTAACGTCTGTAGACGTCTCTCCATTGATAACAACATGCTGTGTTCTGTTTGCTAAAAACTCTTCAATCCAGCCACACAGCTGGTCTGGCTCTTACTTTGTTTATCAGGCAACAGTGCGGAACTGTATCTAACGCCTTCCGGAAGTCAAGGAAAATGACATCTACCTGGGAGCCTGTATCTAATATTTTCTGGGTCTCATGAACAAATAAAGCGAGTTGGGTCTCACAAGATCGCTGCTTCCGGAATCCATGTTGATTCCTACAGAGCAGATTCTGGGTTTCCAGAAATGACATGACACACGAGCAAAAAACATGTTCTAAAATTCTACAACAGTCAATGTCAGAGATATAGGTCTATAGTTTTGCGCATCTGCTCGACGACCCTTCTTGAAGACTGGGACTACCTGTGCTCTTTTCCAATCATTTGGAACCTTCCATTCCTCTAGAGACTTGTGGTACATGGGAAGGGCAGCAAGTTCTTTCGCGTACTTTGTGTAGAATCGAATTGGTATCCCGTCAGGTCCTGTGGACTTTCCTCTGTTGAGTGATTCCAGTTGCTTTTCTATTCCTTGGACACTTATTTCGGTGTCAGCCATTTTTTTTGTTTGTGCAAGGATTTAGAAAAGGAACTGCAGTGCGGTCTTCCTCTGTGAAACAGCTTTGGAAAAAGGTGTTTCGTATTTCAGCTTTACGTGTGTCATCATCTGTTTCAATGCCGTCATCATCCCAGAGTGTCTGGATATGCTGTTTCGAGCCACTTACTGATTTAACGTAGGACCAGAACTTCCTAGGATTTTCTGTCAAGTCAGTACATAGAATTTTACTTTCGAATTCACTTAACACTTCATGCATAGCCCTCCTTACGCTAACTTTGACATTGTTTAGCTTCTGTTTGTCTGAGAGGTTTTGGCTGCATTTAAACTTGCAGTGATGCTCTCTTTGCTTCCTGGAATATGCCCTTGGCTGCAATTGCTGGTACTCATAACGTATTCATTACAAATAGGGTAGCCAGGTCTCCAATATTTCCCAGGTTTAGATGTATTTTGACCTTTTTTTTTTCAGTGTCTTGTCCCACGTATTTAAAATCATTTATCCTGATCTCATTCTAATATACTGTTTTTTGGGTGAAGTGCAATATTTTTTCATTTTTTACTGATTCAATGTCAGTTATTGAAATGTTTCACAGAAAATGCAGATTAATTTTCTTCCTGTCTGTATAACCAAAGAAATTATTTTGAATTTGATGTAAATGAAGATGAATTGTATGGTGGGTTCAGTAATGTCGGGGGAAAGTTAAATGATAAAGTCAATCTTTGCTGATAATGCTTTTGAGTAATGGGTATCTGTGTTTTGTGATTCTAGATGCAAACCAATTAACGAACAGAATTTGAAGGAAAAAAAAAAAGAATCCTGTTTTGTGATAAGTATCTCTGGATCTAATGACCACACAGAAAGTGTGTTTCAATTATGAATAATACGTGGACTGATGTGATAAACAGGCGTTCAGCTGAACTCATTAAAAGTGAACTGCAAATTGCATTCAGAATTATTCAATTGTGTGGAAGATGGTAAGTTTCTTTCTGAATACCAATCAAATTATAAACATTCATAACCATGTCTGTGCATTGAAGTGTATGAGTACAAAAATTCCACAAAAACTGAAAATTGAAATACTATACAAAACATCAAAAGTGCAGTGTTACATCCTACATGATACGACATGTTCCCAAGTTTCAGAAACTCCCTTATTTCAGAAAACCTGGCAACACTAATTACCAATGACACCCACTATATCTTCTGTTTGCTCTCTGTGATGCTGTTTTATATCAACACAGATTTCTGCTAAGCCACCTTACCATCCCTGTTTAAGTATACAACCCATAAGCTATTGACAAGACTTAAAAAGCATATCCAACTCATTCCCTTTGTTCCTTTAGTTATTTGTCTGTCTTCCTGCTCTTTGCTTTCTCAGTGTGTTTCATTCCACATTAATAATTACTTTCTAATATGATAATGTTGAATAAATTCAAGTATATTCGACACACATTTGGCATCACCTGATACTGCCACACTTTCAGATACCAGTCAGCAATGTTCACCACCTTCGAATGAAACTAGTATACTAAGAGGCAATGCAGCTATTAAGAGCAGTGAGCTGTAACACTGCTGTCATTACAAAAAACCAACCTTCATCAATGACATTTACAAAAAGTGAGACACATACATTTCAAAAGGAAACACACACACACACACACACACACACACACACACACACACACACACACAAAACAAAAACAACAACTTACCTCTCAGTTCTTTTAGCCTCTTCTCTGGGAGAATTCCATGTTCCTTCTCCAAAACAACACTCAAAGCACTTATATTTTCTGAGCACGTCGACACTATATGGGCCTGAAATACAAAACATGTCAAACATCAAACTTCAATCATGTTTGCCACATGAAGAGCAATTATAAATTTAAAAATCACTTTATAACAGTTACTGAACTGCTGCCTTCTAATTAATGTTAGGTTTGTGGAGAAAAAAATGCTGTGTGTATTCATCTACCTGCTTCATGCTTGATTCCTTTGCTTTCATTTGATGGCTTTGATTATGCTTCATACCACGTGATATTCAGAGGTAATCATGTATTGCTCTCCAATTCCCTCTGGCTGCAAAGCAGCAGGTCCCATATAGAGAGTATATATACTCAGCCATAAGCACCATGGCTTCTGCCATCAAGAACTGTCTCATTAATATCAAATATTTTACATGACTTACATTATGGGCAGTTCACCTTGGGGATACAAAAACCCTCTACAACCAGGAGTAGTCTGAACTTTTTCTGTCACACTGAATTGCAAAAAGAAAGCAATATAAATAAACTCCCAACATTTACTGCCATGAGCATGGGAGACTTCATTAGCAGGTCCACAACTGTTTCACACAGTTGATACCACTTAGTAATTACTTGAGAAAAATATGCACTTTTCGACATCTACCTTGATTAGTGTCTTTCTTTATCAGTATTGCTGTAACTGAATATCTTGAGTCATAGTCTACCTGCTTTCACATATAAGCCCTCTAAATTGTGCTATAACAAATGTGTTTGACTTGGAGGAACCTAATTCAAATGCTAGTGGAGGAAGAGATTATCATAACCAAAACTTGGTCAACAGAGGGACAAGAGGTGCTTAGCATATAATTCATAACAATCAGATCCAAAGTCTGTAACAGAGTGGAGACAGACAATATTGCTGATCATCCATCTTCCGTCTGTCACTTGACATTGTTAAGTTGGGTAGGTGCTTTTTTGAGAGCAAGAGACTGTATTCTGGAAATTCATTACAAATCCTTACTCCCACTCAATGCCCACCAGTAACACACACATAACATTAGAGCAAGCAAATGATAGGTTCCAATTTGCTACCCATTGTTTTACACCGTTAATAAAATGGTGTCTTCAAAACAGTCCACAGAGTACTTGAGCTTTTTCCTCCTAACACTAGCTTTTTATTGCACAATCCCTCCAAAGGTACCTTTGCCATCACTCACATCTTTTGCATCTTTTGTCATTCTTCTGCTGAGATAATCTGTAGTTTGATGGATTGTCTGTTTTTATTGATGATGATGATGATGATGATGATAATAACGACAATTGGTTTGTGGGGCGCTCAACTACGCGGTTATCTGCGCCCGTACAAATTCCCAACCTTTGCTCAGTCCAATATCGCCACTTTCCTGAATGATGATGAAATGATGAGGACAACACAAACACCCAGTCATCTCGAGGGAGGTGAAAAGTTTGTTTTTATTATCCCTTAGTTTTGCCAATTATTTCATGATGGCTCTTCTGTGATGAATCCCTGTTGATTTTTGTACTCGGTAATGTGCACCTCCTATAAGAGCCTAATGCCTTATTGGGCTACTGGCAGAATGTAAACACTTACATCAGTGGGTCATAATAACCTAATAAGGAAGCCTTCCTTTCTTCCAAGTGAGAAATTATTTTAGCAAATATCTCTGCAGAATAAAGTTATAGTGCCCTTTCTACCATGTTGTTAAACCACTATTTTGCCTGGGAGGAGAGGGATCTGGATTGGTCTGTGTTATGATATAGCTTAAGACCATTTTCATCTTTGAAGACACAGCTTTCATTTCAATGCCATTTGCTGCAGAGGGAGGTAATGAAGTTGGAGAGAAAAGGGGGGGGGGGTTATGGATGTACTTTTTTTAGTGGGAGTCCACATTTATTGAAGCACTATCACAGTATAGTCATGTGAAATAATTTAGGAAAACAAATCAATGAAGCCAACCAACAAACCTCAGTAAAGTGAGCATGCAGCTAATACTGAATGAAGCTGATATTTTCTTAATAATTATCAGACAAGTTAGAATGGGTGGAATGATAACAATAACAATGTGGTGAAGAGCATAACATGCTCATGAAATGAGAGCAATTCTAAATCCGTGCGAGGCAAAGAGAGGAGGGGGGGGCGAGGGCATTAAATAAATAAATATAAAAAAAATAGAAGAAAATGAGGAGATGAACATTCATCACAAATAATACAAATGGTAGACTGAACTGGAGGAGTGGTGATGCAAAGCATTTTGCTAGTGTACACACTATTCACATGGAATGAGGTACAATAAAAGATGCTGGATAGAAGAAGTTCCAATACTCAATTGTGATAAAAAAAGGAAAAAAATGCAAATTATCTAGGGGTCATCATTCACACTGAAGAGTGTGGAGAGATGGAATATATGCATTTTCACTCCAATTTTAACACAGTGGAATGCCTGACACACAATTTACAAATTGAATACTACGCCCATTCAATTAATTTAGCAAAAAAGGTATGAGAGCAACTTCTTAAAATGTTACTAATTGAATTCAAACTTCTTTTACAGAGCATTAGTTTTGCCTTAAAAAGTCATCTCAGTCAGATGGGATACTAAACCTTTCAAACCTCACCCACAGATACAATTTAATTCTCTTTCACTTGTTTATCTCACTATATTTTAAAGCAAAGACTATAGTAGTAGTAGTAGTAGTAGTAGTAGTAGTAGTAACATTACTGAGACAGCTACAGAGGAAAGAAGTATTCTGGAGAATCTTCTCAGAATGAAATTCAGTTTTTATATACTTAGCACCCACGAATACCAGGTTGGTCAACACTCACATATAATGATAGACTTTCAGGATATTACCTACATAAGTCATGTGGCAATCTTTGACAGCATAGGTGAGCTACACAGTACTGAAATACATCTCAGCCAGCAATGCAAATATACAAGATCATTAGTTACAATGAGGCATGCAGATTATGATTGTATGCTGTTTTAAGAGTTTTATGATGAATGTGTTAAAAGTTGAAGTTGCCATATGACAACCAGGGAGCTGTATACGATACATGAAATACCAGGTTCAGTTGAATGCTAACATGAGCTATGTCAGAGTTTAATTCTGAGTCCCTAAAGCACAATGCAGCTCTGAAAGTCAGAAAGCATTACTATATGTATAGTTACCATGAGAAATATGCATCAAGGAGTTTGTGAAGGGATTTACAGTAATTGCTGTATAATGGGCCTATACCTACTCTGCCAACAACCCACATTACAGCCAGGCTATGTGGGCAGCCATCTTCCTTGCAGAAGACACTTGAACTCTGTATTTTGCATAGCCACAAGATGGCAATGTAACTGCCATCCAGAGGTCACTGGCCTCGTGGACTTTTTCCCTATTCAGGTCATGGGTGACCAAAAATAGTACCGGCTGTATCCTGGCACCTGGGGCTGTATTTAGGCCAGTCCTTGGTCACGGAGAGCCAGTGCACCCTGAATAGACTTCCTTAGCCAGGTGCTAAATGCAGTAGCATTCCATTAATCAGGAATATCTTTGGAGCTGCTACACTGATGATGCCAATTTCCATCTCAGTGATAAGCTAGGGGGCCTGGTAAGACTTCACGTCTTTGTTTCATTAGTGCTAAACTGGACTTGGCTGTGTTTCCTCGAAATATAATGTTGATACTGGACTGTCCTCCTGGGACCTTAACTTGTACTGATTCTAACTTCAGAACAATCACATCATTGTATATAGACTGAAGTAATGAATCAAAAGTTGTACCAAGGTCAGGTTTCAAATCTGGGTTTCCTGTTCACTAAACAGATGCACTAACCACTATGCCACCCTGGTACAATAGCTTTGCAGAAGTGCACGGACGACTACAGCATGCCTCCCACCTCAAACAAAATTCCATTCACATCTCAGCCCACTTGGTATTCCTCTTAAACTCTAACAGCATTGCAGAGGTACTCCAACTGTATTGCTATTAGCACCTCAGCAATGAATGAGATGGGAATCCTGCCTGAAACCCAAGCATAGGTGTTTTTAATCAAATGAAACTACATGGTTCCAGAGACCTTTTCAAGTGTCAAACATCTGTGGTGTATATATGCAGATTCAAGTGATGAATGAAAATTTGCACCAAGCCCGGAATTCAAACCTGGGTCTCTTGCTCACTAGCCAGATGCTGAGGTGCTATTAGAGTGAAGTTGGAGAGTCTCTATGATGCTGTTCAAGTTTAGTGGAAATACCAAGTGGGCTGGGGCATGAATAGGAATTTGGAATGAGGAGGGAGGCGTGTTAGGGTAGTCTGTGCAGTTGTGCAAAAAGCCATTGTGCCACGGTAGCATAGTGGTTAGCACATCTGCCTAGTGAGTAGGAGACATGAATTTGAATCCCAGCCTTGGTACAAATTTTCATTTGTCACTTCAGTCTGTACATATACAGCAAAGATGCCCAAGACCAGAAAAAGTCTCTGGAACTATATAGTTTCAGTTAATCACATTAGTATTTGGACTGTCCCATCGGGACTGAAACTTTGCTAGCGTTGTTCATTGCGTAATTACTAAGTTCAGCTAAGCCACTGAAAATTTTGATGATTACTCTTTGTACATGAAGCGACTGTTTTGTTCATGCCTTTAGCCTCCATGTATACACCTTGCTGTTATTTCCAAACTCGAGAAGAGACATTTTGTTAATACTGTTTTTTTCTTATTCAAGATGCTATTGTCTTTCTAAAGTAATTAATTCTTACATTGTACTTAACTCATGGCAGTAGACATGTATTCTTTCTAGTTAAATAAACTTGTTATATCAATTTATATTTCAAACTGAAGCTAATGTGCCACAGGTACCTTCAGCAGGCCAGTGCTATCAATGCATAAACTAAATTTCTGTACAACAACTACAGTAACTGGACCTCTATACACAAACCATTTATTTTTAAATTCCTTTTAAAGATGGTTTTTATACATGTAGTCTGTGACCTTGTGGGTATAATGACTATTGTGTTCATCTAATTGTATGGTTACTCTGCTATAAACTCTTTTATGATGTGTGACAATCTTTAGATTCTAAATGCCTAGTGCCGACCACATACTGAAGTTATTATTGTTCTCCATTAAACTGTGTTAGATCAGTTACTTTTAAGTAAATTTCATGTGTTAGGCCTAAGGTGACCACCTCTTTGTATTTGCTACTGCCATAACCTGGCAAAACCTTCAGATCAAATATTGCATTATGAAATGCTACAAGCACAGTCTTTTATGGCAACTCCTGTAGTGGTTATCAGTATTTTTCATACATGCATATGGAACTGTGAAGTTGGGTTTATTCAACTCATGATATATACTTGCAATACATTTGGTTTAAGTACAGGAGACATATCAAAAATTTATAATACAAGGTCTGTTCAAAAAACTGGAGCGAAATGCAGCTTGCATCCCAGCACACACTTATGTTTAATGTGTAACTGCCAGAAGTTTCATTGTTGTATGTCCGTTAGTTATTGTTCAGCGCTGTATTGAGTAGAAAATTATGTCACACAGTTTGCAAAATTTCAAGATGGAAGAGTTAGAGGAGCAATGTGTCTGCATTAAATTTTGCATGAAACTCAAGAAAACCTTTACAGAGACACACCAAATGATGCAGGAAGTTGGTGCTGCAAATGGTTCACATGATTTAAAAAAAGGCCAGATGGAAGTTCAAGGTGACCCCCATTCAGAGTGCCATTCGACATCTACCAATGATACTTACATCAGGAATGTCAACGAAATTGTGCATGCCAATCAAATACAGACTTTCCAAGAGATTGCAGGAGAAAGTAACATTTCAGTTGGCTTATGTCATGAAATCCTGACAGCATCCTGGAATGCATTGTATTGCTGCGAAGTTTGTCCCATGGTTCATGAGTAGAGACCAGAAAGACCTTCGCCTCACGATCTGTGAAGAGCTTTCGGATTGCATAAATGGGAACAAGATGTTTCTTAACAACTAGATGTTCCTTAAGAGAATTGTAACTGGCAATAAGATGTGGGTCTATGGTTATGATGTTGAGACCACAGTTCAGTCTTCACAATGGGTCAGGAAGGATTATCCAAGACCAAAACAAGCTTGTCAGGTCAGGTCAATTGTCAAAGCCATGCTGATAGTTTTCTTTGACTTTATAGGATTAGTTCATCATAAATTCAGACCAAAGGGACAAACTGTTAATTGACGGTGCTATCGGGACATGTTGTGATGCCTGTGAGAAAACGTGAGGAGGAAATATGGTGAGAGTATTCATGGCTCTTGCATCACAATGATGCAGCAGCACATTCATCCCTGTTGGTTGTGTGACTGCTACACAGAAAATGAAATAACTGTCCTGTCTCATCCTCCGTACTCTCTAGACCTGGCCCCTGCACACTTTTTCTTTTTATTACCAAATTGAAAACCCTACTGGAAGAATGAAGATTTCCAATTATAGATGAAATAAAAGAAAATTCACAGATGGTACTTGGCACAATCCAGCAAGAAGCAAACCAACACTGCTTCCAGAAGTGGAAAAGGCCTTGGGAGCAGTTTATCAATTGTGGAGGAGAGTATTTCAAAGGAGATCATGCACAATAAGTAAAACGTTAATGCAGAAAAAAATTTGTGGACAAAGTTCCGGAACTTTTTGAACAGGGCTCATACAGTTACAATGATTTCTACACTAATAAATAATAGCACTAAAATAAATAATAACACTATAATGATATTTCCTGGAATATGTAACACATTGTATATAGCTCAAATTTCCAGTTTGTCCTCCATGAATTCATCCAATGAGTACTAACATTTCTGTGTCTGTACCTCATATAGCTTTCTTTCAAGTGGACCTAATTTCATCCGCATTTACTTGTTCCCTTTTAATTCATTACTACTTTTCAATCCCAGGTACTGAGGTCCCTGGGCATACAGTTTGTGGCAGTCGATAATACACTCACGTACAGAAAAAAAAAACAGAACTCCTTCAATGACTAATGATAGGATATTCATATTCACAGGAGATGTACATTAGTATGTTCTGAAGAAATGATTAGCATTTCAGTCACCTCGGTTCAGCAAGTGTCCTGTTGCCTAGTAGGCACAGGGTCTGCCATGGGCCCTGATAACTTGTTCCATGCATGATGGCATCGATATGTATAAGGCGCGAATGCTGTCCTGTGATGTAGCCATCCATGCTGCATTCACCTGGCTCCAAAGTTCATCCATGGTGACTGGCATTGGGTCACAGCACTGCACCCATTGTTTCACATATCCCACACATTTTTCACTGGTGACAGGTCTGGTGATATGGCAGGCCAGAGCAAAAGGCTCACATCCCGTGACACCAAGAAGACATGGTCGTGCATTGTCTTGCTGAAGAATGGCATCTGGGGTGTTGCGCAGAAAGGGTATGGCTACGGATCGCAGGAGGTCATTCACATAGGTCACACTGGTCAATGCCCTGGATATGCACCAACTGTGATTTTCGGGTGCACCCAATAGCGCCCCATACCATAAGGCCTTGAGTTGGCAATGTATGTCCTGTGAAAATGCAGTCACTGTGATGCCACTCCCCCTTCTGTGGTAAACCAACATGCAGCCATCATTTTCAAACAAAGAGAACCTCAATTCATCAAAAAACACTATCTGATGCCATTCCTGTCCCCAGTGATATCTTTCCATACACCATTGCTATCTAGCATGTTTCTGCACATTCATCAAAAGTGAGCGGTGAAGTGGACAACGTGCATAACCCAAGCCAAAAGAAATGGTGACAGACTGTCATCCCTGATAGTGTACAATGTGTAACACTATCCCACTGTTGTGCTAGAGCTGACGAGGATGCCGATGTGTCCTGCAATGCCATCTGGATGAGTTGTTGATCTTCTCAAAGGGAAGAGGGGGGTGGGGGGGGTGTAGTGTGACCTGATCCATCTCATCATGTTCTAAAGCCTTCTGTGAAACATACTGCACACACCAGTTGCACTGCCGAAACACTTCGTCCCACACGAGCAGCAATTTCCTGGATTGATGCATCACATTCCCTCATGCCAATAATGCACCCTCTTTCAAACTCACTGATTTAATGGTATGTTTCATGCATATGTTTGTGAGTCATCCTGCACATCTGCTCAAATCACACTGACCCATTAGCTTCAGTTTATAGTGACAATGAGAGCTGCAGGCACATTTTACCGGCAGGTGATATTGTACCAAAATATCAATGCTGAACTTGAACATGCAGGCTGATATGGTTCAAATGCTAATCATTTCTGTAGAAGATACTAATGTATATGTCCTGTGAATATGAACGTCCTATCTCTAGTCGTTCATGGTGTTCTGTTATTATTCTAAACACGAGTGTTTCTGCATTCCAAATACAAAGCTAATCAATTTGTTTGCTAGGTACTCAATGTGTGCCTGCCAGCTCAAATTTTTATATGCATTTAAACCTAAGAATATGCTGAGACAGCTTCTTCTATATCTTGGTTGTTGTGAACACTCTTAATCTAATTACATTTTGACTATTTGGTTTTGAATTGCATCATGTGAATGTTATATATGTTCAGATTCAACCTACTTACCTGAAACCAAGTTCCTAAGATTGAGATTTTTTCTGAAACCTGATTTTCAATTAACACAGAAGTACCATATGCAAACATAACTGGCACAGAGCTGATATTTAATGGTAAGCCATTAACACAGAGGACGACGGTTCAATCCCGCGTCCGGCCATCCTGATTTAGGTTTTCCGTGATTTCCCTAAATCACTCCAGGCAAATGCCGGGATGGTTCCTCTGAAAGGGCACGGCCGACTTCCTTCCCCATCCTTCCCTAATCCGATGAGACCGATGACCACGCTGTCTGGTCTCCTTCCGCAAAACCAACCAACCATTAACACAGAGGAGAAACAGGACTAGACCTAATAAGGAGCCTTGTGGAACATCCTGAGATCATAACTCCCCCCCCCCCCCCCCCCCCCGACAGAATAATAATTTGCCCCATTTAAAAAGATGCAAACTCTTTGCTTTCTGTTTGATAAGTATGATTGTAGGGCATCACCATTAATGCCATACTTTTCAAGTTTGTAAATAAGCAATGTATGGTTTACAGAATAAAATACCTTTGTGAGGTGACAGGTAATTCCTACCACCTTACTGCTCTTTTCTAATGATGTACTTATTTTCTCAGTGAAACTGTTCACTGCAACTATGGTGTTTTTCCCTTGTTGAAAACCAAATTAATGGTTTACAATAACATAATTGTGGTGTCACCGCTAGACACCACACTTGCTAGGTGGTAGCCTTTAAATCGGTCGCGGTCCGTTAGTATACGTCGGACCCGTGGGTCGCCACTATCAGTGATTGCAGACTGAACACCACCACACGGCAGGTCTAGAGAGACTTCCTAGCACTCGCCCCAGTTGTACAGCCGACTTTGCTAGCGATGGTTCACTGACAAAATACCCTCTCAATTGCCGAGACGATAGTTAGCATAGCCTTCAGCTACGTCATTTGCTACGACCTAGCAAGGCGCCATTATCAGTTGCTATTGATAATGTAAAGAATGTACAGACAAGAGCTACGTTCAACATTAATGGATTAAAGTTAAGTATTTCCACCATCTGCGTCCATGTTTCTAAGTTCATATTTCCTTGTCCTGTTCCAGACCTCACGCCAGCCTGCGTCAGCATAAACGCGTGCCTTTCGGCTTCCTCTCAACTCCGTGGGTTGGCTCCTGCCAATCCACAACAATAATATTTTGCAATGAAGTTTTGGATTTGGGCAACAGCAAGTTTTTGAGGTGTTTTAGATATGACTGGGAGAATTGAGATAGGATGATAATTTCCCATGATATCTCTTGATCCCTTTTAGAAGAGCGGTTTGACTTCAGCATATTTCAGTACATCTGGAAACAGCCCTCTACAAAACATTGATTTATTATTTGAGTTGCGGGTTTGTAATTTTATTGTGTACTGCTTTAGTAACATTGGTAGCTACTCCATCCCAACCTGCAGATTTTTAGTTTTTTAATGCTAGGCCTGCATGTTCTACATCCTTCACAGAAATTTTGAAAAATTTTGTAAAGTTTTCAGAGTTTTCATTTAGGCCAAAGGGGTTTACTTTTTTGTGATAATCTGTTACTTTTACATCAGACTTCACTAGATTTATAAAGAATTCATTAAAGCACTCTAGTATTTGAGTTGGACTTACAGTAGTGTATCCTTTAATGATAATTTTTGAAATTTCTTGGCTACAGTCTCTAACACCTAACTCAGATTTAATGACTGACACACAGTCTTTGTCTCATTTTTGTGGTTTTAAATTAGCCTGTTATTTGCCAATTCTTTTTCCACCTTGACAACTCTTTTAAATATAGTTTTATAGAGTCTAACATATTCAATGACATCAATATCTTTATTACATTGGTCAGGATTTTAGTTAGTCTATTTTTTTGACTATGAATAACCCTCTTCAGTTTTTTTATATTTTATGTATTATTTATTCAGTGTCACTGAAAGGGATGTACAGTTTGCCTCGCAATCTATGTATGTTTGCAAACTGCTACCTAATTCTGAAGTTCATATGATTTCTACATCTACATCTACATTTATACTCCGCAAGCCACCCAATGGTGTGTGGCGGAGGGCACTTCACGTGCCACTGTCATTACCTCCCTTTTCTGTTCCAGTCGCATATGGTTTGCGGGAAGAACGACTGTCTGAAAGCCTCCGTGCTCGCTCGAATCTCTCTAATTTTACATTCGTGATCTCCTCGGAAGGTATAAGTAGGGGGAAGCAATATATTCTATACCTCATCCAGAAACGCACCCCCTCTAAACCTGGCGAGCAAGCTACACCGCAATGCAGAGCGCCTCTCTTGCAGAGTCTGCCACTTGAGTTTGCTAAACATCTCCATAACGCTATCACGGTAACCAAATAACCCTGTGACGAAACGCGCCGCTCTTCTTTGGATCTTCTCTATCTCCTCCGTCAACCTGATCTGGTACGGATCCCACACTGATGAGCAATACTCAAGTATAGGTCGAACGAGTGTTTTGGAAGCCACCTCCTTTGTTGATGGACTACATTTTCTAAGGACTCTCCCAATGAATCTCAACCTGGTACCCACCTTACCAACAATTAATTTTATGTGATCATTCCACTTCAAACCGTTCCGCACACATACTCCCAGATATTTTACAGAAGTAACTGCTACCAGTGTTTGTTCCGCTATCATATAATCATACAATAAAGGATCCTTCTTTCTATGTATTCGCAATACATTACATTTGTCTATGTTAAGGGTCAGTTGCCACTCACTGCACCAAGTGCCTATCCGCTGCAGATCTTCCTGCATTTCGCTAAAATTTTCTAATGCTGTAACTTCTCTGTATCATCCGCGAAAAGTCGCATGGAACTTCCGACACTATCTACTAGGTCCTTTATATATATTGTGAAAAGCAATGGTCCCATAACACTCCCCTGTGGCATGCCAGAGGTTACCTTAACGTCTGGAGACGTCTCTCCATTGATAACAACATGCTGTGCTCTGTTTGCTAAAAACTCTTCAATCCAGCCACACAGCTGGTCTGATATTCCGTAGGCTCTTACTTTGTTTATCAGGCGACAGTGCGGAACTGTATCAAACGCCTTCCGGAAGTCAAGGAAAATAGCATCTACCTGGGAGCCTGTATCTAATATTTTCTGGGTCTCATGAACAAATAAAGCGAGTTGGGTCCCACAAGATCGCTGTTTCCGGAATCCATGGTGAGTCCTACAGTGTTCTAAAATTCTACAACAGATCAACGTCAGAGATATAGGTCTATAGTTTTGCACATCTGCTCGACGACCCTTCTTGAAGACTGGGACTACCTGTGCTCTTTTCCAATCATTTGGAACCTTCCATTCCTCTAGAGACTTGCGGTACACGGCTGTTAGAAGGGGGGCAAGTTCCCTCGCGTACTCTGTGTAGAATCGAATTGGTATCCCGTCAGGTCCTGTGGACTTTCCTCTGTTGAGTGATTCCAGTTGCTTTTCTATTCCTTGGACACTTATTTCGATGTCAGCCATTTTTTCGTTTGTGCGAGGATTTAGAGACGGAACTGCAGTGCGGTCTTCCTCTGTGAAACAGCTTTGGAAAAAGGTGTTTAGTATTTCAGCTTTGCGCGTGTCATCCTCTGTTTCAATGCCATCATCATCCTGGAGTGTCTGGATATGCTGTTTCGAGTCACTTACTGATTTAACGGAAGACCAGAACTTCCTAGGATTTTCTGTCAAGTCGGTACATAGAATTTTACTTTCGAATTCAATGAACGCTTCACGCATAGCCCTCCTTACACTAACTTTGACATTGTTTAGCTTCTGTTTGTCTGAGAGGTTTTGGCTGTGTTTAAACTTGCAGTGAAGCTCTCTTTGCTTAATGTTGAGTTGTCCTGAAGTAAATTAATTATGTCTCCTGTTTTGACACATCTACACTGTCTGGAAAAAACAGAACACCAAGAAGGAGTTGTGTGACAAATGATTTTTCTACGTCTGAAAGATTATGTCTATTCAAATTTCACACTTAGTCATGTAAGAGTGGAGCTAGTAGCACCACTATGAAGATACAAATAAGGTTTGCTTTAAATACACACTTTAACAGCCTTGAGTGTTAGTTACCCTTGAGATTGAAGGTGTTGAGTTCATGTTAGTCAAGAATGCCTTTAAGGTGACAAGGCATCATTATCAACACCTCACCGAGTTTGAACAAGATTGCGTAATAGAGTTGCGAGAAGAGTCGCAAGAAGACTGTGCTCTGGACTGTCGCATTAAGGCATGTCAAATATTTTGACATTGTTTTGCAAAAACTGAGTGGGGGTCATAATGTTGTGTTTACGTTAGCAATTCCCAATGATATCTATGTGAAATGTGAATTACATTGTGAACTAATTCAATATCATGCTATTTTTGTCATTTTGTGTACAATTCACAGCAAACTGTTTTCTTTCAAGAAGTGCCTTCTTATCATTATTTAGTCTGTACTTCTACTCTAAGCTTAAGAACATACTATAAAATCTGTGAACTTCTTTTATGTGACTCAAAAGTTTTCAAACAAGTATTACTCATTTGAAGCAGTGCCATTTTATTATCACACAAATAGTGACATTTTCGTGTATTTCTTTTTCCAGGCACAAATAATTTTTTCCACTTGCAAAATCTGAAAATCAGATCACGACTAGAAAAAGAAAGACAAGACTGGTCACTACCACTCACATGAGTAACATCATTGGAACTAGTAGAGAAATGCTGCCTTCTCAACGCCCAACTCTGTGTGATGTTCTAAGATATGGGCTTCTGCTAAGACAACAGAGGGGAGAGAATGTCAGAAATTATGAAGTAGCCACTCTTGCAAAGGATATTTATATTTATCAGAAAGTGCTTCAAAAGTGTGGGCTAGCAAACATTTGTTTTGTGGCGACAATTTTAAATTCGAGAGTCACAGTCCTGAAGAAAATAGAAGAAAACTGGGAAAAGGCCGAAATCTTATCACCTGGCAGAGGAAAGCTTGAAATGAAGGCGGCTTTCACAGCAATGTTAGACAAGCTTTTCGATATCCTTAGTTGCAAGTGTGAAATTAAGCTATGTTCAGAATTTGAGGGTCCATGTCCAGATGGTGCTGACTGTAAACAGGAAGTGCACATCTCCAAGTGTTTATTAAAGGTCAAAGAGAGAAGGTTGGATCTGTTGGACAGGAGCACATTCAATTACCCAATATATCTGAGCACAGTCAAAGTAAAAAGCACAAGAGGTAATAAGACAAATTAAAAATAATTTCTGAATATATGCAGCAAATGAAGGAAGAAAACTGGCTCTGAGCACTATGGGACTTAACATCTGAGGTCATCAGTCCCATAGAACTTAGAACTACTTAAACCTAACTAACCTAAGGACATCACAGACATCCATGCCCCAGGCAGGATTCGGACCTGCGACCGTAGCGGTCTCGCAGTTCCAGACTGTAGCCCCTAGAACCGCTCAGCCACTCCGGCCGGCAAATGAAAGAAGAGTTAACATTACAACCAAATGAAATTCTTTTCTACTAACAAGGTGAAGAGACAACTGATATTAAAGATGAAGATTCTGAAGATCCTTTGCAGATACCATGTGATGATTCTGACATACTTTCTACTTCAATTGTATGGCAGTATAAGACATTACAGTTGCATAACATTGCATTGCGAAGTATTAGGTATGTGCTACAGCTGCTGTTACAACTACTGCATATTTGGTTCTGTGTTAATTACTGAATGAAACAGGAGACTTGTGGTTGATCACAATGAGTTAAAAGGAGCAAAGGAAAAGTCATGACACAACTTGATGAAGAATTTCATGATCAGTGCAGGACAGGCAAGAGTTAATGTATTTTCTTTGATGGATGCCAAGATTCTACTATCATCTGTCACAAAGCAGGTAACTGAAGTAATCAGTCTCCAACTGTTGTGAAAGGATAGCATTACTGTTTGCAGTGAGACGGGTGGAAGATACCATTGCCATTTGAGACTTAATGAAAAGAAAACCTGCTGAAGTTATTGCTAATCATCTTTTGGCTATATTTATGAAAAACAGCATTGATTAAAATTTGCAGGCTATTGACAGTGACTCAACAAATTTCAACACTGGTCGGAAAGGAGTAGTCAAGACATTGGGTTGAGACAAAGCAGAATCGTAAACTTATCTGGTTGTTTTGTGCTCTTCATACTAATAAACTACCTTTGCATCACTTGATCAAACAGTTGAATGAGAAAACTTTGTCTACCAACAAATGGAGTGATAAGATTGGCAAGATGTTTGATAGTACAACAGAACTTGAAATCAATCCCTCATTTGTCAGAATATCTTTTCCATACCCTTCAGTTCCACAGAGTGACTCTGCTGTCAAAAATCTCTTTATAGATCTGGCCTATAGTTACAGGATAACTCATTCTATAAGGACAGGTGGACCAACTCTAACTGTTCTGCCATTATTAGAAATTGGCCCTGTAAGGCCACTCTCAGTGGTTAACAACTGCAAACAGGATTTGCCGCATATGCTTTTTGAAATTTGGCCTTAAAGACAACAGCTTGAAGGTGTTACAATTTCTTATGGAGTATATTATAGGCATTTACTATCCCTGCTGGTTTAATGTCAAATCTAATTACTCTCGGGTGAAAGAAGGCAGTAGCAGATATTATTTAGCCAACATTCATCATGCTTTGCATTTAGTGAAATGATGCTTGAGACACTTTTATGCTCAGAAGAACAAGAAGAAAGGAAAGCAGGGGTCCAGAAGATAACTAAACTGACAAATGGAGATGATGATACACCAGGAGACCTATCTGTTCACCCTAGGAAAACTCTTGCAGTAAATACAAATATTAACCTCCATTTACTTGTAAACTCAAAATATCAGACATTAGGAAGTTTGTTCAAGAGCCTATAGAAGTTCCAAAGTGGCCATGTCATGGGAAGTCCATAGAAAGGTGAGTGGAACAAGTAACAGATGCTCCTGTCTGAGTTATACTCAAGAGAAATGAGAAGGATAAATTAGATGCCAGGAAGTAAGCAGAAGAATGATGTCTAGGAATGAATCAAAGTAAGACTTGATAAATATTGTTGGTTGTAGCTTTTTACAATTTTAAGAGTTGTGTTTTCAGAGTTTGACAATAGAAACAGTATGTACAGAAAATTGTTTGAGTTCATTAAACCAGTTTTTGAGCAAATTTTGGTGGAGTTTATATCAATTCATGCCCTTTCAATATACATTAGAATCAAGTGCCAATTTACCAAATCAAATGTTTATCAAAAAAGAAAAACCTTTAAATTATGATATTATACATCAAAAGGCATTTTTGAAACTCCCTCATTCACAAAAATCATGAAATTTTATTTTTGTCCTCCAAAATGACACACCCTACTGTCATGTGGCACTACTGAGAAGGAAGACCATTGTGTTTTGAGGTATGGCTCTGGCACATTGTATTGCATCTGCAAAAGAAATTTGAGCAGCAATTGGCGCCACAGTGACAACAAACTGCTACAAATTGGTTACTTCAAGGACAACTCCAAGTCAGACACCTGTAGTGTGCATTGCACTGACCCCAAACCACTGCCATTTTTGACTTCAGTGGTGTCAAACAAGAGCTCATTTGAGGGCAGGTTGGATGGAGGTCTGTTGGATTTTCTGATGAAAGCTGGTTCTGCCTCGGTGGTGCTTAGGGGGAAGCCAATTGAGGACCTGCAACCAATCTGTGTGCATGCTACACACACACTGGAGCTCTACTAAAGAGTTACAGTCTGAGGTGCGATTTCATATGGCAGCAGGAGCACTCTCACGGTTATCTCACGCACCCTGACTGCAAATTTGTCTATCATTCTAGTGATTTGGCCTGTTGTGCTGTCGTTTATGAATAGGATTCCAGAGAGTGTTTTCCAACAGGATAACGCTCACCCACATACCACTGTTGTAATCCAACAAGCTCTACCGAGTGTCAACAGGTTGCCTTGGCCCGCTCAATCACAAGATCTATCTCAAACTGAGCACACATGGGACATCATCAGACGATAACTCCAGCATCATCCACAAACAGCATTAACCACCCCTACACTGACTGACTGAACAAGTGCAACAGGCATGGAACTCCATCTCTCAAACTGACATCTGGCACCTGGACAACAAAAAGCATGCATGTTTGCATGCATGCACTCAACATTCTGGCAGTTACACCAGTTATTACCGTACCAGCAGATAACATTTGCAATGGCTTATCTCACATGTACATTAACCTGTGATCTCACTACGTTGATCAGTTAAATATTTTACTAGACGAATGTATTCCCAAAATTTCATTACTCTGCATTAATTATTTTTTAGTGTTGTGAGTTTTTCTGTCAGTGTATTTCCATTCATCTTTCAAGGCATTACTCATAAATATTTAAAATAGTGTGTATATTTTTGATTTTTATGTTCATTGCAACTTTTGAACAGGCAACTCCTTCACGTCTTAAAAAAATAAATCACATCAGAATCAGCTTTCCTGCACCCACATCTGAATGTACCTTGTTTTCAAGCCAATTTAGGTAGTGAGTACACAATTGCTCGTGCCAGGATGCGAGCTCCTCTCCTCTGGAGCTACTTTAACCCCCCCCCCCCAACCCTAACCCCTCGCCTCACTCCTACCACAGAGACACAGCTGCCGGAATGAGTACCAACCCCTCCTCCTAAACTTCCCAAGCAGCCATTATGAATTTGTAGCCTATCATAGATTACTGCCTCTTCTCTCCATGTGGTCTTTGTTGACGTGACATTTGGCAGTTCCTGGCCATGTGCTAATTCTAACACCATTTGTTTAGACCTATAGTGATATCTTCCCACAATAACTTTACTCTTTTGTGTCACACTCATTTTTATTTTGTTTATTGTAATGTTTTTTAATAATCTACTACTATGGGTTTTGGTTGTTTTCTGGAAATGCTATGAGGTAATAGTCAAATTTTTGATCTCTTTTTACATTTTTTTTTATGGATTAGGTTAGTTAATGTTCATGTTATGGGAACTGGAATGTTAATAAGGTAGACAATTGATTCTGACTGTGAATTTCTATTTTTATTATAGATTTAGTATTAAATAATTAATCTTTAATTTCACTCCAGTCTCAACCATATTTTATTTGTTCATACTGATAGCACTGAAATTTATATCTAGATTCTGTTCTTTGTTCACCTTATAACTTAGCCTCTTGATTAAATTTAACTAAATCATTTAATTAAAGCACTACTTGTTGCAACTGGGCCTCAGTATCCAAAAATCATATTAAATTCTAATATTTTCCTTCAGACATCCTCTCATATTAGTTGTCCAGGTGTTTCATAAATTGTCTCCCTTAACAACTCATGCTTGCAGGCCTGCCTTATCAACAAGTGCCAGACCTGGATCACCGTACTGACAAACTTGTCTACTATACAGACCATAAAATCATTTTATACTTATGATTACTGAAACATCAACTAAACACTGTTACCCCTCACTCTGTAAGGCCCTCCTAGGATTCCTTTACCCACCTACCATGGGCCTATATGGAAGGGGGAAAACTGTTCAGTCCAGTAACTGTATGTACAATATCAATTGTCAGTCTCACTGTGAATTGCAAGAAATTTATGATTATTATTGTCTTCCTAAGTCACTAAGATTTTATATTTGGTACCCAGTCTTTCCAGCCAGCTACACGTGCTACAAATGTTTGCACTGAACTGACAGATCAAAGCCCAAAGGCAGTATAGAGCTGTACCGACACATTGCATAGTCCAGCACACTTTGAATAACCAATGCAGAAACATGGGAGGGGGGCCATGTGACTGATTCCTGTGTCCACCTACAGGGAGACAATTCTGAATATTGTCCTTCCGTGTTCTAGATCTCCTACATGGAAGATGTCAAACTGTCCTCTTATGAGTGTCAATCATCCTACGGGGCAGACCGCTTTATGCTCTATGTCCCTGGCTCAGTCTCTCTCTATTATTTCGCAGTCACCCTGAAGCACCACTGTTCTTTTTTTAACATAATTCAACTTCTGGCCACCCATGTGACTGGCATATGGAATGTTCTTCCTGGAGGATCTTTTGTAACTCTTAATTGCTATAATAACCAGACATTTTCTTGCATTTTATGACTTCCATTCTACACACATTCCACATGAGCCATCTGGTACAGTACATTTTAACCTGGGAATTAATTGAAGTGAGCATTCCATGTAATAGTCAGTTGCATTCTAAACTGTGTTGTTTGAGGTAGATAGTGTTTGGGAATGTTAAATATCTTCATGAAGCACTTTAAATAAAACAACCTGGGAAGGAAACAGGTTGTTAAGGAGAAGGAAGTGGGCAATGTCAAGGAGAAAAAATTCAGTATTTATGGACTGGAATACTAGCAACGGTAACTAATGTCTCTGAAACAAGAAATTTATGTAACTAACTCTTGCTAGATGCTAGATGATCCAAAACATTTAGTATAAAATTTTCAAGTTGGTGGTATTTTCACTGTCAGCACCTTTCAAAGTATCACATAGTTAATTCAGATTTACAATGCATAAATTTCTATATTTTCAACAAGCTATCACAAACATATGTTTTGTGTCTTTCTTTTTGAGGAGTTGGCACAAGAAAGAAATTTAGAAAAAGGGCTAATAAAAAATTCCTCCATCAGCTCAAAGAAAAATGTTCCTTGTTTCCCACATAGCTGTAATCATTTACATCTTAAGACATATGCTACAAAAAGTGAAGTTAATATACAAAGACATTGAAACTAATACAACAGGCAAGTCATGAGTATAGCTGGTCAATAACATATCAAATTTGGATGAGGATCTTGGTCAGCATGTATTGACATGAATGAAGGTCTTAAATAAGAGTTTTTACTAGTATTATTCACCTACATTTAAATGTATGTTGTGAACCTGTACAATATTTGCTGTTAAATTTGTGTTGATTTTGTTTATCTTCTTTAAGATGCTGAACTGGTAAACATTAATTACTTGAATCAGAAGCAGTATCTACTTATTGTCAAAAAAAATTTTTATTCCTTGCATTGACCTCTGTATAATTACATTTACTTTTGTTTATTTAGTGAAATGTTGTCACCAGCAAATGCATACTTTTGACCAACTGTTTGTCAACAGCAAATGATTTTTACACTGGTCTTACAGTGAGGCATAACTGGTACATACATGCACATAATAATCACATGACACAGACATTATGGCTGCTTTTAGCACCCTTGTACTCTGCCTTCAGGAAACAGACGTAAAAAAAATTATTACAGAACGATGAAATTGAATAAAAAAATTGAATATTTACCAAACTAGGGGCAAGAACCAAATCTGCATGCTTGCTCATATGTTCACTGATAACCATTTCAACGTATTCTAACTGAGCCTGAGAAAGGTAAATAGCATGATTGAAGTCCTCTAAGTCTGAATCACTGTCAAACACAGAGCTGTCATCAGCAGGTCCCTGTAACAAACAAATGATTACTACGTAACTGCGTTGTCCAACGCCCACTTAATTACTTTTCTTTGGACACACTTGAGGAACTTACAGGAGGCCTACGATGTCTCAGAGATGAAGTACCATTACTGGCACTTCTGCTCAAGCTGCAGTCTGACTGACTGTCTAAGAAATTGCGATAATCATCTCCAAATTCTAACAAACGTCGTGCTGTTTCTGGGTCAGCAGGTTCTTCACTATATGGCTCACTCAAATACTTTTCCTGCAATAAAATTATCAACCTACTTCAAAAATTATTCAACAAATTAAAAAAAGAACAAACAGCAAGTAAAATTCTTTGCCCCTGTCAACTGTAAGAGGCATTTTGAAATAATAAAGTCTGTTATCAGACAATGAAGTGTACCTTTACATTAAATAAAAAATGTGTCACATCTGACCATCGTAACATATTTTAAGAAAGTTCTTGTAGAATGTAAATACTTTAGGACTGAAGGAGACCACTCACTGAAAAGCAGACACATTGAGTTAACCTAGTTTTTTTTTTGTTTTTTTTGTTTTTTTTTTTTTTTTTTTTTTTTTTTGTGCCTATCAACAACCCAACAATACTTCTGTTCTTTGGTCAGTGGTCCCCTTTAATCCTAAAATATTTACATCATCATATCATTCTTTGGTGAGTGGGCCCCTTTTAATCCTAAAGTATTTACATTATCATATCTTATCAGTCCTCAGCTCCAACAACTTTGACATGCTATGAGAACTGGCAGCTGTGTAAGGTTGCTGTCACTTACTAAAAGCTAAGGTCTTAAGCTACTTTGTGAACCTGACAAAAATCTATAAACTTACATAAAATATGTTTTCCTAGCAATTAATGTTGCCTAAGCACATTCACAGAACAGAATTTATTTCTTAAACAAAATAGTTACTGTCACAAACACAGAGGTAATTAAGCTGAATACTGAAATCAGTAGTGAAGGGCTACACTGGCTGTAAATGTACAGTATCCACCATACTATTACAAACTCATACTTTAAACCTCACAAAGTTCTTCCCATTCAATATTTGTTTTCTTTGCTCTGTAATATCTCTCCAAAAGACTTAAAAATAATTCCCATGAAATAAAATTATTAAATACATAAATCCAAAACAATCCACTCATTACTGTGCCCACTGCAGTTGTCAAAAACTCTTATCACATAGTTTTCTTAACATGGCAAGCACATGTTTAAATTGTTTCATACCCTATAAATAATCAATGTTTATAAAAAAAATGCTGTCACCATATGAGGCCAAGTCCCACACATCCACAAATGCTTCCAACAATTATGATGTACTAAGTAAATTAATATTTTCCTTTTACTGTAAAATCTGTTGCACCTACTTTCTACCAGCTCCCAAATCTAATACCTATATTGTATTACTGGGAGCATCACATTTTAAGTACTTCAAGTCCCTTTAGCAAAACTTTCTTTTGTCACTAACAATTACCTAGAACCACTTGCCTTCAAACTTCTATTTTATATCCAGCATGACTTATTACTTTACTGGTTTTTGAAAGCAGCACCTGACACCTCCATATGACCACTATCAACCAATCATATTTATTGATATCACACATATGGTATATTCACTGCTGAGCATCTCTTCCAGCACCCATCTGGTTACATAGCCAATAGCTTATTTTTCATCGGATCAACAATTATTTAACCTTCAAAATTCTAACCACTAAACAAATTATTCATGCTTCTATGAAAAAGTGCATTCAACTTCATGAGTTCCAAAAATATTAGATTCGAGTCTGTTCTAAATCAATGGATCTTTCATATTTGGATTCCATGAGCCATCACTTTTTCCTGTCTGTTACTTTATTTCTCCTATTAAATTTATTTCTATCAGCTTCAAATGAAAATCACTTTTCATGATGCTGAAGCCCATTCTTCTGGAGGGCATATTATCATACCTTACACATTATAATCATTTTTATCCAACTGTGAACTTTTCATGTTTCTACGTCTTTTTTTCGTTTGACTTTAGCTACACTTACAGTTGTTTGTATTGTTTACTGCACAGTTCTTGTTCCTTTGTTCTTATTTTAAACAGTTCCTCAAATATTATTAATGACACAGGACTACCAATTTATACTTCAAGACAAAATTGTTATCGATGGAGAACAGCCTAATGTTTTTTGATACGGTAAGTTCGGAAATGCTAAGGTTTTCTGTCTGTCTTATAAAGACAATCTGTTTAAACAATGTAATGATGAAGATCCAGAAAATTCTTACAAAACAAATACATTTCCAACAAACATGGCAATATAAAGTATGTCTACTGCTAACATTGTAATGATGTATTACGTTCTTCAACACTAATACAATGGCATAAATCTTAATGTCTCTTCTTTTTCCTCCTCAAATCTCCACTGTTTTCTCCCTTGCACTGCCTGAGGGCATTCCCCATGCTGCATCCATCAGTAGTCAGCTATCACGCTGACATCCCATTGACCCTGGTACCTCTGTTCCATTTCTATAATTTCTTGATTGAACATTTTTCCCTGTCTCTCACTCACAGCACCTACATTTTCCAGAAAATAGCTGATGTCTGAGTTAGAAAGTGCAGCATGGAGTTCAGGCTCACAGAGGCATCCACTCTTTGAAGGTACCCATCATTTTCTTACTATATTGTCATAAATGCAGGCTCTACAGTTGCCAAACAACTTGGTGACACTTTGGTTAAAGGACACATAAGATCATCATTGAATTTCATTCATTTTATCTTCAAATGTTGTCAGAGCTGACAAAAAATTCCTTGTTTCATCCTGTCTTCTGATGGCTCCCTTAACTCATTTGCCATATACTTGAAAGTGTTACCATCTTTTTGTAGTACTTTAAATTGGTTAATAATGCCAAATTTTACGCGAATTGAAAGTGGAAGTTCTTTTCGGTCCTCCAAAGAATTGAACACTATGTTTCTCCCTCCAACTCCTGTATTAACTGGCCTGATTTTCTCACACCAGTGCTTGTCTTTTTCGCAGATGGTCTCATTTGCATAGGAAGCAGGGTTACATGGTATAGCCAATTTATTGGGGATCAGAAAGAATTCTTTTAAATTCTCACAAATGGACTACTTGTACGATTTGTAATCAAGCTTGTCCACAATAGAGACTAAAGAATCAAGTTTCTCTTTTAAATGTATTAAATAGGTTCAATAATGAATAAAAAAAAATAGGAATCCCGGTAAGCTACTACAAACAGCATAGTGAACGCATTATTGTGGCCAAGATAGACACGAAGCCCATGCCTACTACAGTAGTACAAGTTTATATGCCAACTAGCTCTGCAGATGACGAAGAAATTGAAGAAATGTATGACGAAATAAAAGAAATTATTCAGATAGTGAAGGGAGACGAAAATTTAATAGTCATGGGTGACTGGAATTCGTCAGTAGGAAAAGGGAGAGAAGGAAACGTAGTAGGTGAATATGGATTGGGGCTAAGAAATGAAAGAGGATGCCGCCTGGTAGAATTTTGCACAGAGCACAAATTAATCATAGCTAACACTTGGTTCAAGAATCATAAAAGGAGGTTGTATACATGGAAGAAGCCTGGAGTTACTGGAAGGTCTCAGATAGATTATATAATGGTAAGAGAGAGATTTAGTAACCAGGTTTTAAATTGTAAGACATTTCCAGGGGCAGATGTGGACTCTGACCACAATCTATTGGTTATGAACTGTAGATTAAAACTGAAGAAACTGCAAAAAGGTGGGAATTTAAGGAGATGGGACCTGGATAAACTGACTAAACCAGACGTTATACAGAGTTTCACAGAGAGCGTAAGGGAACAAATGGCAGGAATGGGGGAAAGAAATACAGTAGAAGAAGAATGGGTAGCTTTGAGGGATGAAGTAGTGAAGGCAGCAGACGATCAAGTAGGTAAAAAGACGAGGGCTAGTAGAAATTCTTGGGTAACAGAAGAAATATTGAATTTAATTGATGAAAGGAGAAAATATAAAAATGCAGTAAATGAAGCAGGCAAAAAGGAATACAAATGTCTCAAAAATGAGATCGACAGGAAGTGCAAAATGGCTAAGCAGGGGTGGCTAGAGGATAAATGTAAGGATGTAGAGGCTTATCTCACTAGGGGTAAGATAGATACTGCCTACAGGAAAATTAAAGAGACCTTTGGAGATAAGAGAACCACTTGTATGAACATAAAGAGCTCAGATGGAAACCCAGTTCTAAGCAAAGAAGGGAAAGCAGAAAGGTGGAAGGAGTATATAGAGGGTCTATACAAGGGCGATGTACTTGAGGACAATATTATGGAAATGGAAGAGGATGTAGATGAAGATGAAATGGGAGATATGATGCTGCGTGAAGAGTTTGACAGAGCACTGAAAGACCTGAGTCGAAACAAGGCCCCGGGAGTAGACAACATTCCATTAGAACTACTGATGGCCTTGGGAGAGCCAGTCCTGACAAAACTCTACCATCTGGTGAGCAAGATGCATGAGACAGGCGAAATACCCTCAGACTTCAAGAAGAATATAATAATTCCAATCCCAAAGAAAGCAGGTGTTGACAGATGTGAAAATTACTGAACTATCAGTTTAATAAGTCACGGCTGCAAAATACTAACGCGAATTCTTTACAGACGAATGGAAAAACTAGTAGAAGCCGACCTAGTGGAAGATCAGTTTGGGTTCCGTAGAAATATTGGAACACGTGAGGCAATACTGACCCTACGACTTACCTTAGGAGCTAGATTAAGGAAAGGCAAACCTACATTTCTAGCATTTGTAGACTTAGAGAAAACTTTTGACAATGTTGACTGGAATACACTCTTTCAAATTCTGAAGGTGGCAGGGGTAAAATATAGGGAGCGAAAGGCTATTTACAATTTGTATAGAAACCAAATGGCAGTTATAAGAGTTGAGGGGCATGAAAGGGAAGCAGTGGTTGGGAAGGGAGTGAGACAGGGTTGTAGCCTCTCCCCAATGTTATTCAATCTGTATATTGAGCATGCAGTAAAGGAAACAAAAGAAAAATTTGGAGTAGGTATTAAAATCGATGGAGAAGAAATAAAAACTTTGAGGTTCGCCGATGACATTGTAATTCTGTCAGAGACAGCAAAGCACTTGGAAGAGCAGTTGAACAGAATGGATAGTGTCTTGAAAGGACGATATAAGATGAACATCAACAAAAGCAAAACGAGGATAATGGAATATAGTCGAATTAAGTCTGGTGATGCTGAGGGTATTAGAGTAGGAAATGAGACACTTAAAATAGCAAAGAAGTTTTGCTATTTGGGGAGCAAAATAACTGATGATGGTCGTAGTAGAGAGGATATAAAATGTAGACTGGCAATGGCAAGGAAAGCGTTTCTGAAGAAGAGAAATTTATTAACATCGAGTATATATTTAAATGTCAGGAAGTCGTTTCTGAAAGTATTTGTATGGAGTGTAGCCATGTATGGAAGTGAAACATGGACGATAAATAGTTTAGACAAGAAGAGAATAGAATCTTTCGAAATGTGGTGCTACAGAAGAATGCTGAAGATTCGATGGGTAGATCACATAACTAATGAGGAGGTGCTGAATAGGATTGGGGAGAAGAGAAGTTTGTGGCACAACTTGACAAGAAGAAGGGACCGGTTGGTAGGACATGTTCTGAGGCATCAAGGGATCACCAATTTAGTATTGGAGGGCAGCGCACAGGGTAAAAATCACAGAGGGAGACCAAGAGATGAATACACCAAGCAGATTCAGAAGGATGTAGGTTGTAGTAGGTACTGGGAGATGAAGAACCTTGCACAGGATAGAGTAGCATGGAGAGCTGCATCAAACCAGTCTCAGGACTGAAGACCACAACAACACAACAACATGTATTAAATATCCCATAGACATTGAAGCACATTTGTTTTTGTAGTGTAGGAGGCCCACTTTGAGCTTCTTCTTGAAGAATTAATGAAAGGTCGCCAATCTCTTGCTTTGTGCTGAATTCAAAACTTTTGCATCAAACCTGGAATAATGGATTGTTAAGGTCATCAACATGACAAAAGAATGAAAGGAAATCTTTATCTCTATCTCTGGAAAAATAGAAAGATGATCCAGGGGCTAACAAGTTCTTTTCTTGCAGTCTAGAAGCTCACAGCTGTGCAGCATCTTGTAGGAGTGACAGGTTTCTGGTCACATCATTCAGTTCAGATTGTGAAAACAATTAAGGTTTGTGGAGACCTTGTCTTCATAATCTTGATACAAGTGTCATATACCCCATTTCCTAATAGTGGAAGCACATCATCATGACCATGAAGCGGCAGAGGTACAGGAATTTCGAAGCCTGAGGCAGGGGATGCAATGAAGATTTAAATTCTAAAAAACAGATTTATTTTTTGATTTTAAAGTTGTGTTCTCATATGTTATGTTAACAAGAGAAATAGCCATCACTTTTAATTTGAGTCTATGCTCAAAACACATGCATAGAGCTTCCTCACATCAACATGACTTGTCCTAATTGCTGCCCTTACACCAAAGCATGCAGAACACATTTAAAGTCTGTAGTTGTCCACTGTTGGTTTTGCTGCAAGTTTGCCTTATATGACGAAGCAGAAATGGTCAGGAGGAAGCAGACACCAGCAGAATTATTATCCAGCACTGAAGTTTGCATGACAAATGATATATAATGTGAACATATAGGCCTCGATGCTACATTACAGAAGTATGTAGGTAGTTGCATTATGGACTACACAACAAAATATCGTTTTTAGCAGTTTCCACAGCAAACCTTCACAAAACAATATACTGTTGTTATAATGATAAATGGCAACATTTTGCATAGCTCACAGAAATTTTCAGTTTGGGTCAAAACTGTATGTCATTGAACATTGTAAGTACTTTACCTAAGATCAGTACCCAAAAATACACCAAAAAATCCTTTGTCAATCAGTTAATCAACAATTTTCATTTCAGCTCTAAAGCCTCACATTTACTACCAATGTCTGTCATGTACTTTTCATGTCTCTCTTCAATTTCAGTTCAGCTTATTTTTTCCACCTTTCTGCTCTGATGTGTGCTTTTCCCCCCTCATATTTTGATTGTTGGACCTAAGGAAACAACATATGGCAGCTCCTCCAAATGCTTATCAATCATAATAGGCAACAAAAAGTAATTAGGAATGTCAAGAGTATCCAAGTCTTTATAATGGCACAGAGGCACTTCATTCTACATTGGCATCTATGGATAGAAGTGATACAGGCTTGCTTAACCCCTAAAGATATTATTATTTTTTTTTCCAAATTATGTTCCAAAAAAAATTTTTTTTTAATTTTATTAGTGAAAGATGCCCTATAATGAATGATATTACAGACAGACATATAAGGCTCAAAACAGGAAGTTACAAATGTTTGAAGAACACCATTAATAAAATCAAAGGACACTAATGCTCTGGACTTTGACAAAAATATACTGAAACTCAAAATTATTTTTAGTTTCCGAGTTGATATGAAGTTGAGCCAATCACTTAACAATGGTTTCCTGTTAACAGGCATCTTGGAGGAGCTGGGTGGAGGCCAGTGGATGTATTTATCTTTTACCACAGGTGAGCAGCTGTCAGTCAACTGACAAACTGTCATCAATTTCAGTCTCCAATGAAGTATCGCCACATTCTTTTTCACTTTCTGAGATGTTAAATTCATCAGAAAACTCAAGATCATTATAGCTATTGTTTCTGGAAGCAGTGCCTAAAAATAATACAGGACACAGGCTTGTGTTTTGTTGTCAAGTATCCATAGCTTCACACAGTAACGATTGTACCTATCAGCAAACACCTCTACTAAAACATGAGTCTCGCTACAAAGGTAGGACTGGATGTGCTCTTGTGGTTGAACATTTGACTATCAGTGCTGAAATGGATATAAGAGAGGCTTTATTTTTTCATAGGTATATTCATAAATCGCCTGAGTATACTCAGGATTTTATATTAAGCAGATAAGCTGTATTAATTCTGTCAACAGTCAACATCTAACATTCAGTACAGAATTTTAAACTTTTTATTTCCATTTGTGTAAATGCTAGACAGGCGTCACATTTCTACCTTAATCTGCAGCATACAATATACTTGACTCAATAAATGTCATCAGTACAAATCATTATAAGCACTCAGATTAATAACATGATATGTATGCATTCTTCCTACACTATGTGATCAAAAGCATCTGGACACATGGCTGAAAATGACTTACAAGTTCATGGCATCCTTCATTGATAATGCTGGAATTCAATATGGTGTTGGCCCACACTTAGCACTGATGACAGCTTCCACTCTTGCAGGCGTATGTTTAATCAGGTGCTAGAAGCTTTCTTGGGGAATGGCAGCCCATTCTTCACGGAGTGCTGCACTGAGGAGAGGTATCGATGTCAGTCGGTGAGGTCTGGCACAGAGTTGGCATTCCAAAACACCCAGAGGTATTCCATAGCATTCAGGTCAGGGCTCTGTGCAGGCCAGTCCATTGCAGGGATGTTGTTGTTGTGTTACCACTCCACCACAGGCCGTGCATTATGAACAGGTGCTCGATTGTGTTGAAAGATGTAGTTGTTGTCCCCGAACTGCTCTTCAACAATTGGAACCAAGAAGGTGCTTAAAACATGAATGTAGGCCTGTGCTGTGATAGTGCCATGTAAACCATCAAGGGGTGCAAGCCCCTCCCATGAAAAACATGACCGTAGCATAACACCACTGCCTCTGAATTTTACTGTTGGCGCTAGACACACTGGCAGATCACGTACACAGGGCATTTGTCATACCCACACCCTGCCATCAGATTGCCACATTGTGTACCATGATTTGTCACTCCACACAACATTTTTCCACTGTGTGATTGTTCAATGTTTACACTCCTTACACCAAGTGAGATGTCGTTTCGCATTTATTGGCATGATGCGTGGCTTATGGACAGCCACTCGACCATGAAATCCAAGTTTTCTCACCTGCTGCCTGTCATAGTACTTGATGCAGTTTGGAATTCCTGTGTGATTGGATTAATGTCTGCCTATTACACATTACGAGCCTCTTCAACTGTCAGCGGTCTCTGTCGGACAACAGAAGAGGACGGCCTGTACACTTTTGTGCTGTACATGTCCCTTCACATTTGCACTTCACTATCACATCAGAAACAGTTGACCTAGGGATATTTAGGAGTGTGGAAATCTCGCGTACAGTCATATGACACAAGTGACAGCCAATCATCTGACCACATTCGAGGTCCATGAGTTCTGAGGAGTGCCCCATTCTGCTCTCTCACGATGTCTAATGACTACTGAGGTCGCTAATAAGAAGTACCTGGCAGTAGGTGGGAGCACAATGCACCTAATATGAAAAACGTATATTTTTGAGGGTGTCTGGATACTTTTGATCACATAGTGTATATCATTGCAATTTCTAACTGTAACACACAAAACTGTTAAACAACAGGTCAATCTGCTGTATAATAAATGGAGAAGGAGGTGGATGCTACCTCTCAGCGTTCTACAAGCAGCAAAGCAGAACTCAAAAACGTATCACAAGATGTTAACTATTTCTCTATTCATTTGGATATACTAAAAACTTTAATGCAGTAATGATGTTTCTAAGTTGTGGGAGTCTATGCATTCCACACATTATCTATAAATATGTACAAATTATGGTTATATTAATGATTCCTAATAAGAGACCTACATATCCATAGACGGATAATGAAAATTTAATGAATTTAAGTATTTTTAATATTATTTATCTTGTGTAATGTTGGCAGTTTCTTACAGAACTGGATAGTGAAGTTGAAAACTTTTAAGTAGATAAACATTTTTGATAGCATCAATGTGCAAACCGAAGAGCGAGCAGACAAGTCATTACTCTTTCTGCCGAACTACATCAGAAGGGTCACCTACAGTCTGCTTCATGAAATTATATTGTCCTTTTCACAGCGCACATTTTTAAATCAGTGGTAACACAGTGGACAGAGATGTGAGTAATTATTTTCCACTAAATGCTTTGGAATATGTAATTGGTAACTACTAAACAAACGGAAGAAATGCACAGTAATGTTATCCATCTAAACTGCCCCAAGCTGCACTGCACTGCTAGATGAGAAACTGTTTCTCAGACATCCTGTGCAGAAGTTTTAGCACTCTTCCTGGAAAGGCTATTTGCCCCCGAACAAACGCTGCTCACTCTTCAATTAAACTATAATTATAATTTTTTGTGCAAATCTAGGAAGTACAGAAATTAAATTAACCTGATAATTATCCCATGCTTGCTCAGAAAAGGAACTGAGCTGCTCCTCAGTACCCTGCGCACTACCGCGGTCAATATCACTGTCGGCTGGCAGCGTCAGAGGACCCAACCTAAAAACTGGCAGCTGTAGCCGGGAGTCATCCTCTGTTCCACTAGCACTAGTGGAATTTCCCGCATGCGCTAAGGTAGATGGATCACTTGCAGTATTGCGTTCTGTTGAACCAACTGCTGATCTAGAACCAACTCCAGAGAAAGACCCTGACTTCACTAAGAGTGAGCTACCAAACATTCGGCTGATAGGTCTCTGTGTTGTACTCAGGCTATCTGATCCGGATTCACTTTTACGCCCCTGAAACAGAAAACAGTTTCATAGTACATATTACTTAGTACTCAGCTTCTTAAACAAAATTAATAAAATATATAAGTAGCTGAAGTAATAGGGTAACGGTAAAGCAAAACGTAGGTGATATTATGGCACTTACAACAAACTGAAAACTGAATCAAAGGACCACATTTACACGGCTCCATCTGCCACTACAAATCAAAATGACATCTCAAACCCGAGCCTAAAAAAATGCTCTCACAGAAGCTGCTACAGGACTTAGCAGATATGACATTCAAGGTAGAACATACAATCACAATAAATATGGAATCAAGGCAAACCAGTAGCAATTTTGTTATGCCAGTGACATAGTCTTACAGGTGCATTTGTCAACATAGGTATAGACTGTTCATACAAAGTGACGAACAAGATCTCTCTATTTATAAATCGGCAGAAGTCTGTAGAAGTTGGTCGACTATGGCCTGCTCAGGTTTTGTGTATAGCTGCTGCCAACCTCAGTTATCTAGTACAGAATCCTGTGTATTTAGTCACTAAAAAGTGCTTGTTGCAACATGCTGTGCTGTGTCGTGTCATGAAGCATCGCAAATTAATACATCTCTTGATGAATATTGAAGTGGTTCCTTGACATTCACGGGCAGTACCAGATACTTTTTCTACTCCTCAGAAAAAGGTGATGGTTACTACTTTATGAAGTTATGCTACAAAATAATAATGTCGCTCAATGTTGCGAACAGGAGAGCTAAAATAAAGAATTGCTCCACACATTCTCTTAGGTGGTAAAAGAAATAATGATGTAGAAAGCACCAAGCTTCAGCTCTGTGAGAATCATTCAGAATTTTTGCAAAGATAATCCTGTAAAATAACTAGACATTCATGGCAAAAAATGGTAAATTTCAATTCAAACTTTTCAGTTCACTAGTGATTGGAAATTGCCTCCCCTTTGTCTGAATTTCTTTAAAGTGATCATTTCATTTGTTTGCATAAAAGCAATATCATTTACTGTATGGACTCCTGGTACTGTTTAGCTTTCTAGGAGAAACAACTTTTTAAAATCACATGTGGCATTGTCTAGGTTGGCTTCCCAGGTTTTTTTTTTTTTTTTTTTTTTGTGGTTTTCGGGCGCACAACTTCAATGGTCATTAGCGCCCTGACTACTCTAAGAATGCACCGCGAGGCACAAGTTGACAACAACAACTAAAAGGGAAAACACAATAAAAGACAGACTGACAGGCATAGGATTAAAAAACATCATCAAATGTCCTTAGCGAGGTTTGTCAAATTGATAAAACAAAGAACACGAGCAGCTGCTCGTGGGTCATCCGCTAAAATGGCATCTAAAGTAGTAGGCAGGTTAAGATCGAGGCGCAGTGTTTTAAGATCGGGACAGGACATTAAAATGTGACGAACCGTCAGCAAGTGCCCACATGGGCAGAACGGCGCCGGCGCAGCCGTCAGCAGATGGCGATGGCTGAACCGGCAGTGTCCAATTCTTAACCTTGCTAAAACGACCTCCTCCCGCCGAGAAGGGCGTGAGGAGGACGTCCAAGCCACGGGAAGAGGTTTTAAGGCCCGAAGCTTGTTGTCGGTAAGTGCAGCCCAATCGGCATGCCACAGCGACACAACGCGCCGACAAATGACCCTGCTAAAATCGGACAAAGGGACACAACAAGAAGCTGTCCGAGGCTGGAGGACCGCAGCCTTGGCCGCGGCATCTGCAGCTTCGTTCCCAGGGATACCGACATGGCCAGGAACCCACATAAAGCTAACCGGCGTACCGACGTCCACCAGCCGCTGAAGAGAGCGTTGGATCCGGTGTACGAAAGGGTGAACCGGGTACGGATCACTGAGGCTCTGGATGGCGCTCAGGGAATCTGAGCAGATGACATAAGCAGAATGTCGGTGGCGGCAGATGTACAGAACAGCCTGGTAGAGGGCAAAGAGCTCAGCTGTGAAGACCGAACAATGGCCATGGAGCCGGTATTGGAAACTTTGTGCCCCGACAATAAAGGAACACCCGACCCCGTCATTGGTCTTAGAGCCATCTGTATAAATGAAAGTCATGTTGTTGAACTTCGAGCGAAGTTCCAAAAAACGGGAGTGGTAGACCGAACCGGGGGTGACCTCTTTTGGGAGCGAGCTGAGGTCGAGGTGAACGCGGACCTGAGCCTGGAGCCAAGGTGGCGTGCGGCTCTCGCCCACTCGGAAGGTTGCAGGGAGTGAAAAATCAAGGTGTTGAAGGAGGCGACGAAAGCGAACTCCAGGGGGTAGCAAGGCAGAGACATACAACCCGTATTGAAGGTCAAGAGAGTCGTCAAAAAAGGAACGATAAGAAGGATGGTCGGGCAGTGACAGTAGCCGACAGGCATACCGACAAAGCAGTATATCGCGCCGGTAGGTGAGTGGCAATTCGCCAGCGTCAGCATGAAGACTCTCTACGGGACTGGTATAAAATGCTCCGATCGCAAGTCGTAAACCCCGATGTTGTATGGAGTTGAGGCGGCGTAAGATGGATGGCCGTGCAGAGGAGTATACGAAGCTCCCATAATCCAGCTTGGAGCGGACGATCGACCGATATAGGCGAAGGAGGACGGTTCGATCCGCTCCCCACGACATACCACTGAGAACACGGAGGACATTTAAAGAACGGGTACAACGGGCGGCCAAATATGACACATGTGGAGACCAGCTAAGTTTCCTGTCAAAGGTAAGGCCTAAAAATTTGATTGTCTCCACGAGTGGGAGAGCAACGGGACCGAGTCGTAAGGACGGTGGGAGAAACTCTTTGTAGCGCCAGAAGTTAATACAGACCGTCTTCTCGGCAGAAAAACGGAAGCCATTGGCGACACTCCAGGAGTAAAGACGGTCAAGAGAACGCTGAAGACAGCGCTCCAAGACACGTGGACACTGCGCGCTGCAATAGATGGTAAAATCGTCCACGAAAAGGGAGCCTGATACATCAGCTGGGAGGCAATCCATTATTGGATTGATCGCGATGGCGAAGAGAGCGACGCTCAAAACTGAGCCCTGTGGCACCCCATTCTCCTGGCGAAAGGTGTCGGACAGGACAGAACCCACACGTACCCGAAACTGTCGATCCATTAAAAAGGAACGAATAAAAAGAGGGAGGCGACCGCGAAAGCCCCATGTATGCATGGTGCGGAGAATGCCCGCCCTCCAACAGGTGTCGTAAGCCTTCTCCAAATCAAAGAACACAGCCGCGGTCGGGCGCTTCCGCAAGAAGTTATTCATGATGAAGGTCGACAAGGTAACCAGATGGTCGACAGCAGAGCGGCGCCTTCGAAATCCACATTGTACATTGGTAAGTAGGCGGCGAGACTCGAGCAGCCAAACCAATCGAGAGTTAACCATTCGCTCCATCACTTTACAGACACAGCTGGTAAGCGAGATAGGTCGATAACTGGAAGGCAAGTGCTTGTCCTTCCCCGGCTTAGGAATCGGGACAACAATAGACTCGCGCCAGCATGCGGGAACATGTCCCTCAATCCAGATGCGATTGTAAGTACGAAGAAGAAAACCTTTACCCGCAGGAGAAAGGTTCTTCAGCATCTGGATATGAATAGAATCAGGCCCTGGAGCGGAGGACCGTGATCGGCCAAGTGCGTTTTCCAGTTCCCGCATGGTGAATGGGGCATTATAACCTTCACGATTCGAGGAGCGGAAGTTAGGTGGCCTCGCCTCCTCTGCCTGTTTGCGGGGGAGGAAGGCAGGGTGGTAATGAGCGGAGCTCGAAACCTCGGCGAAAAAGCGGCCGAAGGCATTGGAGACAGCCTCAGGGGCCACAAGGACTTCATTCGCGACCTTCAAGCCAGAAACTGGGGAGTGGACCTTAGTGCCAGATAGCCGGCGCAGGCTACCCCAGACAACAGAAGAAGGAGTAGAACTGTTGAAGGTGCTGGTGAAAGCAGCCCAGCTGGCTTTCTTGCTTTCTTTAATAATACGACGACACTGAGCACGTAATCGTTTATAATTAATGCAATTCGCCACTGTAGGGTGGCGTTTAAAGGTGCGTAAAGCACGTCGACGAGCACGTAAAGCGTCCCTACATGCTGCGGTCCACCAGGGGACCGGTACGCGACGTGGAGAAGAAGTAGGGTGAGGGATGGAATATTCAGCAGCAGCGAGAATGACTTCCGTGAGGTGTGCGACCTGACGATCGCAGCTTGTGAAGGTTTGATCCTGAAAGGTCGCCCTGGAAGAGAAGAGCCCCCAGTCTGCCTTGGAGATGGTCCAACGAGAGGAGCACGGAGAGGGAGTATGCTGCAGGAGATGGATAACACACGGGAAGTGGTCGCTCGAATATGCATCAGCAAGTGCATACCACTCAAACCGGCGTGCAAGTTGGGGAGTACATATAGAGAGGTCTAAATGGGAATAGGTATGAGATGTGTCCGAAAGAAAAGTAGGGGCGCCAGTATTGAGGCAGACAAGATTGAGCTGGTTGAAAAGGTCTGCTAACAAGGAGCCCCTCGGGCAGGATGCTGGAGAGCCCCAAAGAGGATGGTGGGCATTGAAGTCTCCAGTTAACAAAAATGGTGCAGGTAGCTGAGTAATAAGTTGCGTCATGTCTGCCCTGGTAACGGCAGATGACGATGGAGCGTAAACGGTACAAAAGGAAAACGTGAAAGTGGGGAGAGTAATGCGGATGGCTACAGCCTGCAGGCCGGTGTGCAACGTGATGGGATCGTAGTAAATATCATCCCGGACCAGCAACATAACCCCTCCATGAGCTGGGATACCTACCACAGGGGGTAGGTCAAAACGCACAGAGGTGTAGTGTGCCAAGGCAATGTGATCGCATGGGCGTAGCTTCGTTTCCTGGAGGGCTACGACGAGCGGACGATGCGAGCGGAGCAGCAACTTCAAGTCCTCTCGGTTGGAGCGAATGCTGCGAATATTCCAGTTAATAAGTGCCATCGTAAGAAAAGGAAGATGAAAGAAGGGGTCACCTCGAAGGCCGCTTAGGGCCTGGCTTCGAGCGAGCACTGCCGCCGCTAGCAGGAGGCAGACAGTCATCGTCCATGGGGTCTATAGGGTCATCGGCCATCTCAGGAGGATGGCCGGGAGGGGGAGCTTCCTCCGCCGGTGAACGGCCAGATGTTCGGCTACCAGCGGTGCGGCCAGGCGAAACGGATGACGGCCTGGGGCGGCAACCGCTGGGTGGCGCAGGAGAAGAAAGGCGCCGCGGCGGAGAAGGAGAACTGTGCTTCCTATGCGCCTTTTTAGAAGGACGTTTGGTGGAAGTACCGGTCGAAGGCTGGGAGGTCGAGGAACGGAGGAAGTCTGCACGGGATGGTTCCTTCTTGAAGGCCCGTGCATCTGACTTCGGGGTCTTCGACTGAGCAGAAGCTGAGGAAGTGGCTGGTGTCTGTGGGGTGATGGGAGGAAGAGGAGACGTCGACCGCGCGATCTTAGCACTGGCCGAACGGACGACCGTGGTGCTGAAGGTCAGATCGCATGTCTGGGTTGCTACCTCCCGGGTAGTCCGAGGAGAGGCGAGGACAGTGCTGTATTTCCCCGCTGGGAGCAGCGTGGGCTTCCTACTAGCCAATAGCTTGCGAGCAGCCGAGGTGGACACTTTCTCCTTGACTCGAATTTCCTGGATACAGCGTTCTTCCTTATAGACAGGACAGTCGCGGGAGGATGCGGCATGGTCACCCTGACAGTTCACACAACGAGGAGACGGAGGTGGACAGTCACCCTCATGGGCATCCCTGCCACAAGTGACACATTTAGCCGCATTGGAACAAGACTGTCGAGTGTGATTGAAACGCTGACACTGGTAGCAGCGCGTAGGTGTCGGGACATAGGGGCGAACTGAAATGACCTCGTAGCCCGCCTTGATGCGCGATGGCAGCTTAACACTATCGAAGGTTAAGAAAAGTGTCCGGGTCGGTACAAGGTCATTGTTGACCTTTTTCATGACCCTATGGACAGCCGTCACGCCCTGCTCAGCGAGGAAAGATTGAATCTCCTCGTCAGTCAAGCCGTCGAGGGATCTAGTATAGACCACACCACGAGACGAATTCAAAGTTCGGTGAGCCTCCACCCGGACAGGGAATGTGTAAAGGAGTGAGGCCCGAAGCAGTTTTTGTGCCTGAAAGGCGCTCTCAGTTTCGAGTAATAGGGTACCGTTACGCAATCTGGTACAAGATTTGACAGATCCAGCTATGGCATCGACGCCCTTCTGGATAACGAAAGGGTTGACAGAGGAAAAATCCTTTCCTTCCTCAGATCGAGAAACGACGAGGAACTGTGGGGCAGGCGGTAGTATTTTTGTCACTGTTGGCTGGTCACGTTTCCGTTTGTGGGTCGAAGTCGAAAGCGATGGAGTAGAATCCATTGCGGAGGAATCCCCCATGATTGCCAGCGTCTCCGATGGCGCGCTCCTTCCTTGTGGGGACCCTCTCAGAGGGCACTCCCGCCTTAGGTGAATGTTTACACCTCAGGTCACACCTCCCGAGAAACAGACGGAGGGACCAATCGGCATGGTCAGAAGGTATCAGCTCAGGCAATCACCCCTCCCCGGGCCTGGCCTTTACCAGGGGGTACGCGCGTGCCTTACATGTCTACCCAGGGCGGGGACTTACGCGTTACCCCGTCACCGGCTACGCGTGCGAACGCGTGGGTCGGCCTTCAGACACGCACAGGGAGGAAGGAAGAAGAGGAAAAAGGAGAGAGAGGGAGAAAGAGGACAGACTGTCTCAAACGCCGAGGCGGAGACCAGAGAAGGCAAGGAGAAGAAGGCAATGAGAAAGCAAGGAGAAGGAGGCAAGGAGAAGGCAAGGAGAAGAAGGCAATGAGAAGGCAAGGAGAAGAAGGCAATGAGAAGGCAAGGAGAAAAAGGCAATGAGAAGGCAAGGAGAAGTCAAGGGAAAGAGTAAGGAAGACAGTGAAGTGGAGAACAGCAAAAAAAGGAACCAACAAAAGGAATGAAGAAACGAGAAGTGAAAAACCAAAAAGACCACGATTATAGGTCGGGAAACCGTCCGTCTCCGGACGCAGGCGCTAACTACCCCCGTGAGGGGGATGGTCTCCTTTTAGTCGCCTCTTACGACAGGCAGGAATACCTCGGGCCTATTCTAATCCCCGGACCCGCAGGGGGAGGCTTCCCAGGTGTTTTCCCACACCTTGCTATTATTTACCGTTCCCTAGAAGGAGCGGTCCCCAGGGGTGGGATCCAATTTTTGAAACCACAGAGGTGGTTGTGCAGGTTCAGATCCCAAGTATTATATCACATCCTAAGATAATTTACCCTGATGGACCCCTGTTTGCATATAATCAACAAAATGAATGACTAGAGAGAGAGTGTGTGTGTGTGGGGGGGGGGGGCAGAAAGAAAAGAAAATCATTGCAGTACAGTGGTTCAAGTCATTTGGTTAGTATGTTGAAGATAGTGGGTTCAAGTCCCATCACTTGTAATTTTTTTTATTACCTCTTTATAGAAATGACTGTAATCATTATTTTTACTCAATTAATTGTGCCTGCACTGTGAATATGATTCTCCCAAATCTTCCAACACAGGCTGTCACTGTGATGGACAATTTTCCATGCCATAACAAACCACCAGACAAACACAATTATGAAGCCAAGTGATGATGTTGCAATGGCTGCAAGAGAAGGGTGTCACCTGCAATGTAAGCATCGTGAAGCAAGATCTGTTCTCTTCAATTGAAGAATATAGAGCTGCTAAAAGTAATATGTGGCATATGAAATGACTGAAGAGAAAGGTCACATGATCATCCACTTGCTACCCTATAATTGTGATTTAAGTGTCATGGAACTGGCTTGGGCAAAAGTGAAAGGTTGTTTGGAGAGTACAACATTTCGTGGGACATTTCCAATAAATATCGGTTTAAGACTGCCCACGAATCCCTCCTGGTAGCAACTGCTGATGACTGACAAGGGCATTGTGAAAAAACCCAACAACTAGATGATGATTACTGGAAGGCACAACAATGTTGTTGAACTCATAGTGGACGAAATATTTATTGATATGCTGAATCAGACAGTAGCGACAATAATAGTGAATTATGCATGTTTGAGGAATATAATGAAACTGATTCTAAGCAATGTGTGTGTACTTACACTTTAGAGTTACATATGTTAAAAAAGGAAAAAAGCCATCCAAACAGGCCTTGAAGGCACAACGGTACTGACCGGCCTTTGTGTCATCCTCAGCTCTGAGATATCACCGAAGTGGATATAGAGAGGCATGTGGTTAGCACACCTCCCTCCCGGCCATTGACAGGTTTTTTAACCAGTGCCACTACTTCTCAACCAACTCAGTCCTCAACTGGCCTCACAAGGGGTGAGTGAACCTCGCTTGCAAACAGTACTTGGCAGACCCGGACGGTGACCCAGCGCGAAAGTGCTTAACTTCAGTGCTATGATGGGAACCAGTGTTATATATATACTAATAAATGTTCAAAATTTCTTCTTTTTGTTACTACAATGTAAGTTTTACTGCTGCTCTTTTTAATTTCAAATTGTCTGCTTGAGAACTGATAGGGAACTAGTAGCAAGAAGCACCGTTACGCAACATGAAGAGACTATCAATTTCAACTTCATGAATTATGTAAGATTTTGTTATGCTCCATTCTCAGTTTTTACTTCTGTAGACACGCAAAACACGGCAGCTGACAACCGATACAGCAGCCAGTACCGTTTGCCCACAAAGAGATGAACAAAGGCTCCCTATTTCTGGACTGGCAGGAATTTCAACTTTGGCCCACTAATGTTTTATGTCCAACCACTGCCAACATTAAAGTGCCAGTCATTTATGACGGCGGCTGAGTTTAGGTTCATTCTGCGCATCTGACGTCACAAAACAGTGTCAGCCAATGAACAGAAAACGACGTTGCCACAGTTCGACTGCAGTGCAGATCACGGACGAGTGTCTTCAGTTTTAGAAACGTTCAGTCACAAATAAAGTAACTGAACAAAAGCAATGTCTTGATAACAGACTTTCTATAAAAGAATGCTTGGAAAAAGTATTCTTCATACCAATTGCTTCATATTCTATTAATTAATTAAACCAAACAAGCAATAAGCCTCCTAATTCAGGCGATAGCAAGAAAATTCTTCTCACTAACCACTTTTTCACAATAAAGAACAGCGGTAATTGTTTATTTCCTGATGCACTTCGACGAAACGTATTTCATAGTCATACCAACAGTGTTTGTTGGTATTTTGTGTGATTCTTTTAAGTCCTCAAGGAAGTCTGTTAAATGACAAGCTGCATTAGCGTAATGTTTAAAGTGTTTGGCTGCTAAGCAGAAGGTTCCGAGTTCAAACCTTGTTCAGTGCTTAATATTTTCTTTATTTAAAAACAATATTGAAGTTATTTACTTCATGAATTTTATTCGTTTGAATGTAATTTTTTGAAATTTCTAGTGGCAACTAAAATCGACCATACAGAAAGTATACGCTGTGGACTTTTACCTCCGCAAACTCTTCAAAATTTTGTGCAATGGTTTACTACATTTAATACTACAAAATAACTGTGTTGAATATCGAAACAAAATTAAGTCATTTATGGGGGGAAGGTATCAGTCAAGAAGATGTGTAAAAATCAAATTTTTGGGCCAAATAGTTTTTGTGAAATCGAATGATAAGTGTGTCAAAGCAGTCGGAACACCATGTGTCTGCACAGGCGAGCAGTGCAATGATGACAAAATCGCGCACAGCGTGGAATGCGGGGAGCACGTCTCTGTAGCAGCGAAAGGGTTAATGCGGCCGTGGTGGCTTTACTTCATAAACTGCGTGCTCCCCCCCCCCCCCCCTAAACGTAAGTTTGCAAACTATACTATACTATACTATACTATGGCGCTTCTTCTCTTGGTGCATGCAACTGGCAACACAGCAATCTCCCGCGTCTGGGTGGGCATGCGCGAACCGCCAAGATAAAACAATTGAACTATAGTGATCTAATATAGAACCTTACGTACATAGCCATAGTGAAGTAATCCTTGTGCTATCCTGTGTTGTGTTGTATCACAAATCAACACATCTCTTCACGAGTGATGAAGCAGTTCTTGGCCCATCATGGGCAGTACTATACATTATTTCCTCTCGTCCACAAAAGGGCAAGGTGTAGCACTTCACAAAGTGCAGCTAGAAAAATAATTAATAATGTTGCTGAATGTTGGGACCAGGTGACGAAAAACAAAGAATTTGTTGACCCCTCTCTCAGCCAGTGAGATGAACAGTGACATATACAGGTGAGAAGACTTCAGAATTTTTGTAAAGATAATCATGGAAAATCACCAGAAACTTCTGGCAAAAAGACGTAAATTTCAAATCAAATTTTTCAATTCAACAGTTCTTTGAAACTGCATTCTGCTTTATCTGAATTACTTTAAAATTGTCATTTTGTGTATGTCTGTGAAAGCAATTATATTTATTGTAAGATCTCCTGGTACTATTTCTCTTATGTGGAAAGGTTCTCAGGGTTGGCGTCCCAGTATTATGTCACATGCTGCATTCATTTACCCTGGCGGCCCCTCATTTGCAAGTAGTTATGCAGAGATGAGGAATATAATGAGTCTGATTCTAAGTGAATTATGAGCACTTACAATTCAGTGTTACATATGCTTATGAATTTTCAAAATTTCAGTCATTATTTTTATTGCTGGAATGTAAGTTATATGACTGGCTCGTTTCAATTTCAAATTGTGTATAAGAATAGATATGAAATTAGTAACAACAAACACTATCAGTTGACATGAAGTTATCAATTTCAGTTTCATGAATCTTGTAAGTTTTTGTTACGCCCATCTCTCTTATTACTTTTGTAGATGTGCAATACATAGCAACTGACAGCTGGTATGGAGGACAGTACATGGCACCGTCAACACTTCTTGGAGCGTAAACTGATACATGAGCACAACTGTAGTGCCACCACAGCATGGTGTAAGTGCAGCTTGTTCCCCTGCACAATCCCTCGCCCCTCAGCAGACTGTCCTGGGAGTCGGTCGGGCACAGCTTGCTTCTTTTGCTCTCCACACTCCGATCAGAATTCATTCATCTCCTTGTGAACAGACTATAGTATTTGTGGTTGAAACAGAATCAAGGTGGCCACTAGTTACAAAACCCAAATACATGACAAATCTGTGGATACTTTCTTTTTTCTACGTTCTTGACAGTGTTATCAGTTGAGGATTTTCAGATACTATGTGCTTTACAAGTGCATAAGATGGATTTTATGGTTCTGAAATCAAATGTAGTACAACTTGTACATCAGACTCAATTGCACACCTGAGAGGAAAATGGACAGTGTTCTGCAAAACTTTAAGGGCAAGACAGACAAAGTAAGGCAACATATTATTAACAACTCAGTGGAAATGAATAGAAGTGCAAGGGAATGTTGTCACAGGTCTACCAGTCATGCACAGAAAGCTGGATGTAGCAGGGTGTGAAGTCGTGACTATAGCACCAAATGTGACTGGCCTACAACATGAGGTAGTTGAAGGAACAAGAAAAAGACTGTGTGTGTCAATCAGTGAGCAGTTATGGTGCACTGTGGTGGTGTTGTTCATTACAAGACGGCCCAGGGACAACTTTGGGAGGATTGTTTCACTTGCACAGGGAGCATTCAGAACCACAGGCACTGCTGCCTGAAACAGAAGATATCCAACCAAGGTCAACTACAGCAGCAAATGACCACTACATTTTGAAGTAAGCAAGAGGGGACCCACGTCAAACAGTGGGTCCAATTTCAACCTCATGTAACAGGACTGCATGGTACACAATATCATGCTCCACAGTGGTCCCTTTGCCCAGTAAATAATATACCTTTTGTTCCAGCAATACCAGCACTTTGGTGGCACCATTTTTGATGACGCCAGGAGCATAAGGAGTGGGGCCACTTATTCTTCTCAGATGAGAATACACTCAGTCTGAGTAGTGGTTCTGTACATACCCTCATATGGCAACAAGTGAGACTGTGTAATGACCATACAACAGCTGTCAACTGCTCTGGCAGAGGAATAGACAAATTGTGTTCCTAGTAAGTACCATGTCCTAGATTTTCCTTACAAACCTTGCAGCCCACATGGGAGCAAGTTGCAGATCATGCAGTGGCATCTGTGGTGATCACACACCCTATTAAAAACCATGTCCTACATTTTGCAATGTCCAGGGGACCATCATTAATGGTTATGACTTCAATGTAATGATTGTATTTGAATCAAAGTGTCATTCCTGTTTGTCTCATTGCGTATTTCTTTCAGTTACTTTCTGTACTATATTGTAGCATATATTTCTATACATGGTCGAAGTTTCATTCAGCTATCTTAATTGGCAGTGAGACATCATGCAAGAGTTACTTTCCTCCTTCAGTTTTGCATATCAGTGTGTTTCGTATAATTAACGAACTGTAACTTGGGAACCTCAATTCTTATACTGTGATCGATGAAATCAACAAAAACTAACCAGTAGCATTTTGGTTAAAACTGACGTGTGCTGTGTTTCATAATTAGTTAACAACAACATAAAACTGAATTTGTGTCCACAGCCTGACAGTTCATTTCGAGTATAAGAGTATTGTGCCATGGCTGATCTCAGACTGCTGAAATCTGACATCATATTGCTCATCATAACATGTGAAACCTGCAAGCTATATTAAAATTGCAAGATCCATTTAGTTGAATCCCACACTCATTTGCTATTTCCACCTCATACAAAAATATAAAGTGAAGTCTACAGAGTTAACCAGTAGATAGATGACTTCCATATCCACCTTCAGTTATGATAATATTACAGTGACAATAAAAATTTGTCTCCCCTCAACAATGGGGTCCCTAGTGATGGAGCATTAGTTCAGTCGGAGAAGCATAGGAACCATTGGGTAATGTTGTTATGTCAACCATCCCAAATTAATTAATGAAAGCCATTACAATTGCTATTGGGAACTTCATTGAGTCCACCACCAGTTTTGGCTTCACATTAAGCCATTTTCAAGGGGTTCTGAAAACTCCCACACAACAGAGTGTTAGAAGGTGAAAAAACAAGGTCACATATGTAGAATGTAAGTACAGGTAAGAGTAAAAGGTTTGAATTATACTGTAGAGGAGTAAAAGTTATGTGCACTATGACACTGCAAGAAAAATAGGATTGACAACATTATATGAACTGCACAATTCTATACAATAAAAACACTGTCATGCTTTAGCTGTATGACAAATTCAAAAATTATAAATTGCATGTATTACCAGTAAAAGAGGTTAAAAATATTTTTTTAGATTTAATAGAAGCATAAACTATTTGCAGTGGTTGGAGCATGCAAGCTGAGTGTGAAGTTACATCCTCTAGCATGCAAGAGTTGAGCCAAAAGGAACTATAGAGGGCATTAGTGTAGCTTGGACGCATCCTGGACTGCTTGCAAAGCAAGTATACAAATATTCAGGTATAGTTACAAACTTGCATATCAGTTTCAAAGGAATTCATCAATAACAGGGCGGCAGTTGTCCAGGAAACTTGTGTTTGTAAGTTGATTAAACAGAACAGGTGAGACTGGCCATAGGAGTGAACAAAATTCTAATGCATCTGGGAGGAATAAATCAAAGTGTAGCAAGAAAAGGCGCTTTATTTACAAAACTAAAGATATCAGGAATGTTATAGATAGTATCTGCTTTCAGTTCAAAGATAAAAAAAAGAAAGAGAGAACCTGAAAATAATGAATCCCAGAACACCTTCTCTACCTCTACACATTAAAATGCAAAAGAACAAGGTTCCTGGACCAATGGTTAACATAAATAAACCTAGCTGTTTACTGGAGGAAAAAAAATCATAAATTATTAACAGATCATTATATGTTTCAAAACAATTACTACGCAACAAATAGCTACAAACTTGCACAAGCAGTTAAAAATATCTGTATTCCTGCTAATGCAAGGTTCAATTTGTGTGATGTAGCAAACATGTCTAATAATATTCCTGCCAACAAAATGATTACAGCAATAAAAAATCATTTGCTAATGCAAAAGACACTTTTCCCCTGGGAAATTATTGAATTGATGGAACTTGTCCTGAAGCATAACTATTTTACTTTTCAAAACAATATCTATCCACATTTCCATCAATCATTTGGAAAATAAATTCTTCATAGAACACACCGAAATTAATTGCCATACAATTTACTAAAACTGTTATGTTGACAATGTCCTCATCTTATTCAGTGGCTCTCAAGAAGAAATTAACTAGTTTGCAAACATCTTTAGTAAGATACATAACAATATTAACTTTATATTGTTAGCACACTGGTGCTTGATTGTAAAGTTTTTAAATCTTTCCATAGTTATGATTCAAGATAATGCTTTTGGAACTGATCATAAATCAACATCTACTGATGTCACTATTTTTGCTGCATCATGTCACCTGGCTCAATAGGAACAGGCCACACAAGCTTATCAACTAGAAAAGGAACTTTGCTGGTTGTGAAATATAGCCTGGAATAACAACTATAATGATCGTTTATAAAATTTATAATTTGACGATGTCTAAAGGAATCGGTTGACACAGTTCAAGGTGCAACATAAAGAACAATTTGTATTGCTTCCTTTCTATGGTCATGTCTCATGTAGTCTCAGTAATCATTTTAAAAAACCACAATGTAAATATTGCTTATAAATCTCAACCTTCACTGTTACATCTTTAAATACATGATGTTAACACAATGTGAGACTTACAACAAAACCAAGGCATACACAAAATTTATTGCTCTGATTGTACGGCTGACTACATCAGACAAACCAGAAGGAGTTTTAAAATACAACATAAGGAACAGACAGAATTAAAAAGGAAAAAAACTAAGGAAATACATGCACTTTTGCAGCTCACTACACACAAGAGAGACATATGGCATACAGTATTGAAAACAGCTTTGTAATTCTGCATACAACAAGATAGGATACTTATGTGCATACCTGAAGAAATAGAAACCTATACCCACCCAAAAAAATCATAGGAAAAGACGCTCAACAAGCAATGCACACTTAAAAATACCCATTTCTTGGACATATGCTACCCTGTTATTGTTAACTTCCTTTAAAGTTAATCTGCAAGTTCATAATGGTACCTAAATGTTTGTAACCATGCTCCACAACACATTGAAGATAACAGTAAAATTTACTTGACTTCATTTGATGAGTTTTAGTGTTTGGTCTATAATCAGCATCTGTGGTACATTGAAATAACAGAGAATCAGTAAAATGTAGTTCACTGAAAATAAAACTGTGCATGACCCAACTAGCAACATATTTGTACTTGCCAATGTTTCATTACAAGGAAAGTACGATCTCCAACAATCTAAAGCTTTGATACAGCACCACATACATTACAACATGAGCCTACAAAAATTATCATGACTTAGCTTACACACTGTGATACAGTAAAGCTTGAGGTTGTTTGAAATTGCGTTATGTTTATTTCCTTTTAATAAAAAAAATGGAGAGTACAATTGTATTGTTACTTAGGTCACATTCTTGTCACAACATGATTTCCAATTCTCATTGAACTATTTTGTACTCCTCCTCCCCCCCCCCCCCCCCCCCCTGTCCAGTCTAGCACAGATTCTGGTGGTCGTGAAAACACAGAAATGCTAAACCTGTTGCTAAACAAGCTGACTGTGAGATCAAGACTTTATAATAATACTTTGGGTGCTGAACAGAGTGACTCTAGACCTATGTTGAGATTTCATGGCTTATGCTTTATGAAGTGTTTCAAAACATTACAGGACTATTGAAAGCCTTAAATGACAGAGTGTTAATTATCAGTAGCAGCACAACTTGTGATGCTATAAATAAATAATTATGGAGAGACTGGTCAAAACAGAGTCAAAACTGAGTTACAATTTCTTCCTGGCCTCACAAAAGGAGTACAAAACTCTCTACTATTTAAACTGATAACCTTCCGTAATAGCAAAACAGAATTACCCCTGTCCTCCTGCGGAGCCTCATTCTCCGTCTGCGAAGAGAACTTGTTCTTGAACCAGATCCTTCTGCAGCCTTTACGGACACTTCATCTATTGTAGATGACGAAAGATTTCCATGCACTGCACCATTTGAGCCAACTTTTGCAGCAGGTGGAGTTGTAGCCATTTTGTTTATAGCACTTTCTGATATTGAGAACTGTGCAAGAGGTTCATTTTTTCCAGACTGTGCTGCAGTTTTTGCCAACTGTGTTATGCCTGATACACTCCATGGGCGTTCTCCATGATTCTGACGCCGTTTTGTACGCATGACAACCTGAAAAATTTGAAGGTTTCTATAAAATAAAACACATTGTTAAGAAATCTCATTGGGGGTGAAGTGTAATGTGTCCGAGAAAAACTATGTTCACAAATATCGTCATTCCTCTGTAAAACTAGATGGAATATGGAAATGAGTGTTTGGCGTCACTGGCTGCGAGGCCTCTTGCGGGGCAGGTCTGGCCGCCTTGGTGCAGGTCTTATTACATTCGACGCCACATTGGGCAACCTGTGCACCGAATGGGGATGAAATGATAATGAAGACAGCACAACACCCAGTCCCTGAGTGGAGAAAATCCCCGACCCAGTTGGGAATCGAACACGGGCCCATAGGACGGCAATCCATCATGCTAACCACTCAGCTATCAGGGCGGACTGTAAAACTAAATAGAAACCAATATCTAAACTATGCAACTGTCACACTTGCAATTACTTTATCTCACAGCCACATTATTACATTAATCTATGAGAAGTTTGCTGCATCCATGGAACAAAAGCAGACTAATACAAAATATTGAAAAACAGCTCAAATCCTGGAAGATGCCTTAGTGGTCAAAGTGATTGACAGAGGAGACAAGAAGGGTTTTATTTGAGTTTATTGAGCTTACAGAGGAACTCAGATACAACTTACAGAAAAGCATTTCATACATGGGAGAGGAATTTTAAGGGATATAATTAAATTTTATACAGTCCTCTCCTTTTTTCCTCGCATTATTTCTGTCCAAAATAACAGCTTTCTTCTTTTGATGTATTATCACTGGAACAACATAAATGAAGATCTACTACTGTGATGTGGTTATTTATTACCTTTGTACCACTTTGCTCTGGAGACAAAGAAGGGAGGGCAGGAGCTTTCTCTGCTACAGGTGTTGTTTCTGGATCCAACAGTACATCTGTTGACACTGATCTTGATTCACAACCTGGAAGTGAACTACCTTTTCGACATGTTGACACACTTCCATTCTGATCTTCGGATGATACAGATTCCTTTTCAGCTTCAGAATCACCTGTTGTGTATTCTCCGCTAGCATCACAACTGTCCATGAGCTGTTAAAAGAAACAAATTTAAGAATTGTTAAAGAAAGTCACCACAAAGTTCTGATTTTTATGAAATGAAATTTTATTGGTGTTACCACTGAAGTACTAAGAATACAAGAAGAATATGGTCAGAAATATTGTTCCTATAAAGTAATCCCAAAAGGAGGTACCCTAGAACATCATCACATTCATGTTTTCTAATGTACAACTCCAGATCATCATCATGAATTTTACATTTTCTACACTACACAGTCATAAATTTTTGATGCAGTAGCCAGTTAACAGGGCATTTCACAGAGCTCTGTTAAAATACTCATAACTTAAGGCCATTCACCACCTATACAATAACAACTGTTTGTGTGATATTCTTAGCACAAAACAGCAGGTGCTACTGGAAGCAAAATTCTTTTTACACATACAATGCAATGTATAAAGACTGACATCAGTATCTTTTTGTACACAAATAGCAAAAATGTAGTAAGCTCTGTAGAAATTCTGAGCTCTTTGCCGAACACCAGATTTGCAGTAAACTCTTCAGAAACAATGGTTATGGTAATGGGAAGTTCTGGTGAAGTTTAAGAACTAAAGGTAACAGACAACTGAATTTCAGGGGTGCTGAGTCATCAAAATGCACATAAACAAGACTGAGCAAAGTTCTCAGTGTTGTTTATGTGCTGTTTGATGACTGAAGCAATATTGCTGATCTGAATCAGCACAAAAAACAATTCAAATTATCACCTTTTATAAGTTTCATAACCAGGTACAAAAGGCATGAGTCCTTACATTTGGTCACAAACTTTCAAGATTTTAGCCAGTCTGATGCTCTGCTATTAATGTAAATAGTGGTTGAGTTTGCAGATATTAAAAGATTTCCAGTATTTTAATATAAATTGTGCCTTTGAATCTCTCTCCATTCTGTTATTACTAATTCCTAAGTAGCCTTATGATCACTCTGAATTAGTGTACTTTCTGTTATAAGTTTTCCTGAGATTACTTACCTGCATTTTATCTGTGGCCAGGCCCTGGGCATGTAGTCTCAGCCATTCTTTGGTACGTGCACTCTTTGCTTGTGCTCTTACAAGTGGATCAGAGAATGGGTCCAAAAGAAGTGGTTCAAAAACTCTTTGTGTATGCATGGGTTTACCAGATGTTTTCTTATCACTCTGAAGCTTTTCAGGTTCAATTCTGCCTAGTGCTCTCTTTACAAGCTGCTCTTTGCTTTTCCTCCTCAGAGGGGAGGTTGACAGTTCAGTGTTCTTTGTCTCTTCTGCTGAAGGTTCTAAATTTTTTTTCCCACTACTTGAAGTTCCTTCAGATGAGCTGCTACCAAAATCTAACTTCACTGCTGCAGAGCTCTTACGGACAGTCACTTCTGACATATTACTTGAGCAGTCACTCTTACGATTACGCTGCCTTGATGGAATGCTGCCTGGTGTGTATGTCCACTCATCATCTTCTGAAGACTCTTCCTGAGACTTGGCATCATTAACTGAGATCCTTGATATTCCAGGACTCACATCACTCTTAATCTTTTCCTTGTCCTGATCAGAGTCAGTGTCCATATGTTTGAAGTAAAAAGTTCCAATGTTGTTAGCCAACCAATTTGACCTGGGAATGAGGCAAGTAAATTAATAAAAGAAATGTTCTATTTTATGAAATGAATTTTGAAAACGCAAGTTACATTTAAGTAACAAAAAAAAAAAAAAATGAAGCTTATAATTGTAACATTTGGCATTCCTACCAGTATTTACATCAGAAACACATACTTTAGAATTTCACAAAACATGAATAAGTCTTCGTTCAACACAATTTTTACAACAAATTATCAGAGATAAACGACCAACTTCGAGTTCATCAACAACCATTTTTTTATAGTTCAGTGCCAAACTTAAAATAGGCAGCAGTAAATAATAATACACATCAAAAATATTTAAAGAAAATAGGCTTTCTGTGAAAAAGATTTTCATAAAAGATAATTTAATGGAGTAGTATAACTTATGATCAATAAAATGAATTTCAGAATTCAAATTTATGTCAAAATTAATTACACAGGTGGTGCATCTTGGAATATTTTTTTTTTTTTTTTTTTTTTTTTTGCAATATAATCTTGCATACTTCCAGTGCCAACATACAGAAGACTTTACCATACAGGCTCTTAAGAAATTTAACTGTGTGGAGAAAGTGCTTCTGTTCATATACTGGATGATTTTAGGTGAGAACATAATTTTGTCACCACACACACACACACACACACACACACACACACACACACACACACAGAGAGAGAGAGAGAGAGAGAGAGAGAGAGAGAGAGAGAGAGCGGGGGAGAGAGAGAGAGAGAGAGAGAGAGAGAGAGAGAGAGAGAGAGAGAGAGAGAGAGACTTTGCTTTTGCTTCCTGACCTGTTGAAATTACTGCAATCTTCACTAGTTGCAAAGCCATCTCTGGTAAGACTAGTTGGCCTGCATACACTGCCACTTGCACCCACCATGTTAAAATCAGATTCAGTGTTTTGAGGATGGGCAGGACTTGGCTGAAGGTTTTCACATTTATCTACATTTGATTCCATCACACATAGCTCCTCCAAGTCATCCTGTTTACAGAGAAGGAATTATTATAACAAAACACTTAAAACATGCACAAGAAAAAGATAAATTATATTTTAACATAAACTGATGAGATGGAACTCCATGACCACATTTTTATGAAAAATGTAAGAAATAACTAACACTACGTTTTGTGACATGTAGCTGTGACATATTTGGCTGATAAATACCTTATTGAACAAGGAAAGAAGCTTGCCTCGCTAAAACATTGTGAATAATGTAATTCCTCACAGTCTAATTTACAGTTCTGAAGTTCTAATACAGAGTCCCAAACCAAATATGAGTCCAGTGTCTTAGTCAGTGTCACTCCACTCATTATGGAGGGTGGGTGGGGACAGGGCACCATATTAACCCGTGTAACATCACAATAATTTTCTGGTAGCATTCAGATTCAGATCAACAGTCAAGTAGTGGACTATCAAATCATTCACTGTTTTCATAAATCCCATCATGAAGAAGAGCCTTCAGGTTTGTAGAATGAGTGACATTATATATTAATAGACAAAAGTGGCCACTGCAGGCAATTTCTATACATTATACCAACAGCAAATTATGAATAGTGCTTATCTATACACTCTCATAATTACAGGAATTATTTCTATATTACATTACATATGTGTATTAGAAAAAGGCAGCCACTGTTCCTCCTGCCACACTATTTTGCTGCCATTTTAAATGAAGTATTTATGTCATTCAATACGGCAAACTATAGGCACAACTGGTACCAATGAATACCGCATTTTTGACAATATCATTACAATTTACTGAAGAATTTGTACCACTCCAGAGTGAATTTTCCTGACACCATAAAAGATTCAAGCCATTTGCCAATCAAGTTTTTGATTCTGAGTAGATTTGCCAACTAAAGACACATACCTTAACTCCATTAACTTCCAGTACTTTGACCTTCATGAAATTCACTAGAGTAGAAATCATATACTTGTTTCAGAATTGCAACCCAAGTAGCATCGACTCTTCCAAAAAAAAATATTCTATTATCACCATACGCTACTGCTGAGAAACATTTATTTAGTTTGCAGAAATAAAACCTATGCAGCTGAAGATGGCAAAAAGAGAGAACAAGGAGAAACCTTCTCAAGAAAAAACAATTGAGAATTATGGAATTATCAAGCACAACTGAAAGTATAGAATTACAATACAACAGCAATGTAATTACTTAGTTATCAAAGATACATTTATATTGTCCCTCAAAGGACTGAAATTTGTGGAAATGTGGTAATTTACATCGTGTTGGTTGGCACTGACAAAATGCACATACACCATCAGAGACACTGCCACAGACACATACATTGATGGTTAAATGCACACTGTACCAGTCACAAGCAAACTGCCCTTCATGACAAGATAGGTTTTCACAGCTGCATTTTTGAATAAGTTTTTCATGGCCACATCACATTTGCATCCAGTCTGCTTATGATGACAACAGAGAAAGACGTAAAAAGCTTGTGACTCAATACAAATTTGATGGAGCAGTAACTCCATGAAGTATTTATTCAAATTGCCCCCTTTTTTTTAATGATTCTGAAAGATAATTCTACGACTATTGTACTACCAAATACTGATTTTGAATAACACTGGGACATTAAAATTTTTAAGAGTGCTGACCCTTATTGCGGTAAATGATTTTAGAGAAGTTTTGTCCATAATTATGGAGATTTGCCTGATATACAAGTGGCAATTCAATGAAAATGATACAGTTGGAAAAAAGGTAAGTAAACTGTTTATTATTTAAAAATGATCACCATAACTGTTAATACATTTATCCCACGGTTAGACAAGATGGTCAGAACCTTTATGGAAAAATGTTTGTTGTTGCCTATGAAACCATGCTTGTACCCCGGCATGCACCTCTTTGTCCAAAGGAAACTGACACCCATGAATGTCTTTCATCAGGGCTTTGAAAATGTGGCAACTACATAGGGAGATATCAGTACTGTATGGAGTTCCAGCAAAACTTCTGCAGTGTAGTTGAAACAAACTTGGCAACATGGGCACTTTGCAAAAACTGAACGTGCCATCGCATCCAAACATCCACGAATGTTGGTGGGCGGCATCATTCTGTTATAGGATAATGCCTGCCCACATGCTGCCATGGTTGTTTTGACTACACTGCAAAGTTTCATTGGGAAGCCCTTACGCATCCTCCATACAGCCCCATCTCTGCCCACACAATTACTGTATTTTTGGTGCCCTGAAGAGAGACATTTGTGGCCATCAACTTGCTTCAGATGAAGAAGTGCATATCTGGGTACAATGATGGCTTCCCAGGCAACCAAAAACATTTTTCCACACCTCACAGTGGCATAAATGTAGTAACAGTTATGGCGATTACTTTCTGAGTAATAAACAGTTTACTTACTTTTCCATCTGCCTCATTTTCACTTGACTGCCTGTCACAGTTACAATATCATTAAAGCTGCAATTCTCAATTAAATAAGAGAACACTGTCATCACAAGTGCCCTGAAGAATGGTCATTTGCCCTATCATATTATCATAGTTTGTTAGGGCTGATGGCATACACTTTTAAGACCCAACAAATGAAGGACAAACTATATTATTAGCTGCAGCCCATCACCGCAACACCCGTTTGCTTCCTGTGTATCGAACTTGCTTCCACATTACTGCATACTTTTAGTACTACCAGGCCTCCCTTGGTCAAATAGTCAAAGTAGCCACCAAGCCATAACAAAATTGGAGTAATTGGATACATGTTTACAACTCGGCCCTTCAAAATAACAGCCTACACAAAATACTTGACAGACAAGTACTTCGGTTCCCATACACATACAGTTACATACAATATCATCATTGAGATCCACTAACCTCAAAATATGAACCCTCATCTGAAGTATCACCAGCTCCTGTAAGACGTGGATGTTTACTAACAGGTTCTTCGTCACTCTCCGAAGACACCCCACTTGGGCTCTGAAACAAGCAAATTTCCTTTAGAATCTATGGCTACTACATTGTTACAGATTAGCAATCACAGTGACAGATTATATTGATTGTAATCATTACAATGAAACTACAAAACGCGCGCGTGTGTGTGTGTGTGAGGGGGGGGGGGGGGGCGTGGCAAACAACAAATGTCTACACCATAAGTAACTACTACCATAAAGTGTCCCTGTTGGTTTGGCCACACCATTAGTGACACGAGTAGTGTGAGATCATAAATCATCACATGAAAAACTGTAATTAAGGTATTCCACAGACGTTTTATTTCAACATTCCTACTAGGGTTTAATGCAACTTTCTTCATCAATCACAGATCATTATAGGCATTTACAGGCAGTACAATTATTAACAACTTTTTCAGATCTTATGGCGAAAAAATTAATACCCCCCCCCCTCCCGCTATAAATGCTTACCGAGTAAGGAAGTCATTCTTTTTGATAACGTACTTTGTTACTGTGCACTCTCAAAGGTTACAAGCACTGCGTCTAGCAGTTAAATTGACACGTAAATAATCAGTACACGTTCCGCCTCAAACTTATCAAATTAGAGCTATATTAAATGTTTGTAGTCAATAAAATAACTGAAAATCATCCGCAAAATAAGAGATAAAGAGCGCCTGCTAAAATCAGTGTGGTGGGTTATTTTCGCAAGCCAGAATGGTGGCTGCAAGGCTGCAAGCATCTGGAAGCAACAGAGGCGAGTGACTCACTTCCGCCGCGGCCGTGACTCCCGGGCCAACTCGATGACCGCGCGCATGACCCGCCCAAGTTGCCTTTCATGGGATGCATCCGAGATGGCATGAGAAAATTATTAAACGACAACGTATGGTGACGGAAGCTTGAATGACCAGACCGGTACTGAAGGTATGCTTGCTTTGTAACCAGACTAGTCCACCAGATAGTGCAATCGCGAAGACGTGGGCAGCATGATGAGGACTCAATATTTTCCACAGAAATATTTTTCTTTGCTATTCATGTAAAGAAAATCTGCAATCTGTTTTCAAAATTAAACGCAAAGCTAAGTAGTCCCAGAATACCCGCTGCTACAGTCGGTTCTGGTCGCAATTGAAAAAAATTTTGCGAATCTGTATCCATCACAGTGAAACAGTTAGGTAAAACCGAGTTAATACTCGTGTTAGGTGCAAAGCCTACAGTCCGAAAAACCGAACTGAGCGGAAGAGGCGTGTCAAGTGCGAGGTCATTATTTTATCGATTGTTACGAAAGTAGAATTCACTGCGGTTGACACAATGACAAGGAAGAAAGAATTGGAGGAGGTCAACGGCAATAGGTATTGTGAGCTTCTCACCGCATTTGCGATACGAAGCTAGAGTTCCTTCTCTCGCAGAAATAAGATCAGTGGACAGCCATAATTGGCACGGTGCCAAATGCAGTGCGCGTTGGATGGAGAAACAAACTAAAATTCACTACAAATATCTTTGGGTCTTTTCTCTAACGAAAACAAGGCCATTGATATTCCAAAGAAACCGCGGGCTTATTATCCTGAGTAAGTTCTGACTAGTAACCTTATACCCACTTCATCGTTACTTCACTTCGCAACCAACTGGTCTGAGCAGGCCACGAAGCGGACTCGAGGCGCGACGGCCAGTTTTCGTCAGCGTGTCGCCTGCAAAGTGAAAGTTACAAAGCAAAGTATGCGAACAAGATTACACAAAATATGATACATAATCTGCCATATTAACTCAAGTTCAAGTAGTTTTAAATGGAATATTGACCTGAAGTACTTTTCAAGTGGAGTGAAACTGAATCCAGAGAAAATAGTTAGCCTTCTTCTCTCGTGTAATAAAAACCGATGTGTCACTGTGTTAATATGTCAGCTGGGAGACGAACAGGAACTTCCTCGCTTGTTTTAGCTGTTGTCACTTTTTCTCCTGTCTCTTCTGCGGTATAAATTCCTTAAAACTGATAAGATATATTTACATCTGCGTAAAGTGTTCGAAGTCTGACATCAATAAATTGTAAGTACCTTGAAAATTAGGTAACCATCGGATTCTAATGAAAAGTTCAGCAAAAAAATACAGACAGTAAGTTGAAGCGGGGACTAAACCAGATTGGTAGCTCGTAAAGCGTATAGCTTACTCATGCTGTTAGCTTTACAACCGCACCCCAGTTTGCGTCTGCCGTCGACAATTTGAGTGTTTTATGTTTCGCTAACGCCCATGCCGTTAGAAACGGAGCACCTTCTTCCTCTTAAGAGCTAATCTTGCCGTTATTTGTGGGCCATTCTTGGTTACGCCGTTAGTGATGCAGCAGTTGACAGGAAACATAACTCAAAGCTGTAGGTCGAAAGAAACCATTTACACAAGAAAAATAAGACTTCCGTCGACGCGTTCGAGTGTTTATTATTAAAAGCGTCGTGGGCAGTAAACCAACGAGGCACAGCACTGCTGCTTCAGCTCGATACATTTTGAGGAACCAGTAGTTTGCGGTTTTCATTCATAAATCACGCAGGCATTTGACCGCATTGGTTTGTGAACGTGAAGAAACAACAGGGGTGGTAATTTTGAGTCACATTGTATCAGTTATTTGGCTACGGTGGGTTGGGTTTAATACCACTTACTCTGTGACGTCATTAAAACTGTGCACTATCCATTAGATCTGGGATGAGCCAAGGAACTTTCCATCACTCAATAAAGTAGCTACTCTTCCATTCGCCCAAAGTGTTTTATGCGTACCTGAATCAGGTTGGCTGACTAGCAAGTTCTTGTCGTAGCAGGCCGCACTTTCCTCTGTGACATACAGCACACGAGATACTGGAAAAACTCCTCTGATAGCAGCAACAACTTGCTGTTTTTCAAATGATTCAGCTTTCGTAGATGAAAAACGACAAACACGGCAGACGATCAGTTGCGGATACGTTCCCTGGCGATTCGGGTAAAACGCTTTCCACACCAGTGAGGACTTCACGAGGAGTCAGTTGTGTAGGCTCAACCTCCTTTCGCAACCAATTGTACTAACAAGTCTGCTCACGGCTGCTGTTAAATGGAAAGTGCATACCCTAACAGCCAGGCTTAGCGTTGGTTTTACAGCGCCAGATAGCGTTCAATAACAAGTAAATATTACGTCCATTGACAGTAACTGTGAGAAAACCGTCTCCACACCATGTGCAATAACAAGCTTTTCAAATTTTAATTTTTAATGCTATATGATCACTGCTGTCGTTTCCCCCTCATTTCGGCTTTTTATAGTTCAAAGTCATGATGTTCGCTATTTCCTTTTAAACATTCTGTATAATTAATAACATGTCTCATGATTCTGCGTCATATTACACGTTCCAATAAAAATAACAAAATACAATAACGTAAATGTACGAATCGTTACTACATGCATCTTATTAGAGTACATCATGGGACTGACCTAACAACGGACGCTACGGATAAGAACATCCGTATTACATACATAAAAAAGTTTTGCATCACCCCGGTTCCCAGAACTCCTGAAGATAGACGTCGCGGTTCGATCGTGTCCGCATTGTTAGTTTGTGCCAGGAAGGGCTCTCAACAAGGGAAGTGTCCTAGCGTCTCAGAGTGAACCAAAGCGATGCTGTTCGGACATGGAGGAGATACAAAGATGCTCGCTCAGGCCGCCCAAGGACTACTATTACAGTGGAAGACCGCTACCTACGGATTATGGCTCGCAGGAACGCTGACAGCAACGTCACCAGGTTGAATAATGCTTTGGGTGCAGCCACAGGACGTCGTGTTATCACTCAAACTGTGCGCAATAGGCTGAATAATGCGCCAACTTCACTCCCGACGTCCATGGCGAGGTCCATCGTTGCAACCACGACACCATGCAGCGCGGTACAGATGCGCCCAACAACATGCCGAATTGACGGCTCAGGATTCGCATCACATTCTCTTCACTGGGGAGTGCCTTCAACCAGACAATCGTCGGAGTGTCTGGAGGCAACCGGGTCACGATGAACGCCTTAGACACACTGTCCAGCGATTGCAGCGAGGTGGAAGTTTTCTGTTGTTTTGGGGTGGCATTATGTGGGGGCCGACGTACGCCGTTGGTGGTCATGGAAGGCGCCGTAACGGCTGTACGATACGTGAATGTCATCCTCCGACCGATAGTGCAACCATATCGGCAGCATATTGGCGAGGCATTCGTCTTCATGGACGACAATTCGCGCCCCCATCACGCACATCTTGTGAATGACTTCCTTTAGGATAACGACATCGCTCGACTAGAGTGCCCAGCATGTTCTCCAGAGATGAAACCTATCGAACATGCCTGTGATAGATTGAAAAGGGCTGTCTATGGACAACGTGACCCCACCAACCACTCTGAGGGATCTACGCCGAATCGCCGTTGAGGAGTTGGACAATCTGGACCAACAATGCCTTGATGAAACTGTCGATAGTATGCCACGACGAATACAGGCATGCATCAAAGCAAGACGACGTGCTACTGGGTATTAGAGGTACCGGTGCGTACAATACTCTGGACCACCACCTCTGAAGGTCTCGCTGTATGGCGGTACAACATGCAATGTGTGGTTTTCATGAGCAATAAAACGGGCGGAAATGATGTTTATGTTGATCTCTATTTCTATTTTCTGTAACAGTCCCGGAACTCTCGGAATCGAAGTGATGCAAAACTTTTTTTGATGTGTGTAGTTCGCGGAGAAGATTCTGACAAAGATTTTTCCTACTAAAAAATATAAAAAATCTAAATCATGAGGTGTGTTATTAATCTTAAATATTACTTCCTAACTGCGTATATATGTATTGCACTGTTGTGCCCGATATCTAACGAGAATGAAAATTATCCACGAATTCTTCGATACTTTTTGCAGAAATGAATCACTGTAGGTGGTCTGGAAATTTCAGATCAAGTGATGTTTATTTCTTTCATGAAATGTATAACACGCACAGCATGAGTTGTCAAAAACTCATAACCATCAATAATCCTTCATTATTGGAGTGCAGAAAACAGTCGGACACACACAGGGATTACTCGGACACCTGTATGTTTTCCTTGGTTTGAGCTTTATCTGGAGACAAATTAACATGTTAAATAGAGCAATTTGTGTTCGCACGCGCACAACGGATGTTGTAACAAAATCTCTCACACTTTTCTGGATATTAATTTATTGCAAGCAACAAGAATAGTGATAACATATATTCAAAGCTGGAAAATTCAGAATCTCTAGTCTTAATTTATTAATTAAAATACAAAACTTTAACGTGAAATAAAATTCAGATCACCTTTTGAAGCATAAGAAATATCGGTATGCCTGAGGAGCAAGTTTCAATATGTTTCATGAGACGTAAATGTGAATTTAGGAAGAATATCAATACTTAGTGACAAAGCGTTTGACTATCATCACTGACTAATGCCTTAATGATTTGAGGTTCAAAGCCTGTTGCTGCGACACTTCTTCCACACTGTGTCTCATGTACGTGCTGTACCCTCTTTTGAACAAAATACACTCCTGGAAATTGAAATAAGAACACCGTGAATTCATTGTCCCAGGAAGGGGAAACTTTATTGACACATTCCTGGGGTCAGATACATCACATGATCACACTGACAGAACCACAGGCACATAGACACAGGCAACAGAGCATGCACAATGTCGGCACTAGTACAGTGTATATCCACCTTTCGCAGCAATGCAGGCTGCTATTCTCCCATGGAGACGATCGTAGAGATGCTGGATGTAGTCCTGTGGAACGGCTTGCCATGCCATTTCCACCTGGCGCCTCAGTTGGACCAGCGTTCGTGCTGGACGTGCAGACCGCGTGAGACGACGCTTCATCCAGTCCCAAACATGCTCAATGGGGGACAGATCCGGAGATCTTGCTGGCCAGGGTAGTTGACTTACACCTTCTAGAGCACGTTGGGTGGCACGGGACACATGCGGACGTGCATTGTCCTGTTGGAACAGCAAGTTCCCTTGCCGGTCTAGGAATGGTAGAACGATGGGTTCGATGACGGTTTGGATGTACCGTGCACTATTCAGTGTCCCCTCGACGATCACCAGTGGTGTACGGCCAGTGTAGGAGATCGCTCCCCACACCATGATGCCGGGTGTTGGCCCTGTGTGCCTCGGTCGTATGCAGTCCTGATTGTGGCGCTCACCTGCACGGCGCCAAACACGCATACGACCATCATTGGCACCAAGGCAGAAGCGACTCTCATCGCTGAAGACGACACGTCTCCATTCGTCCCTCCACTCACGCCTGTCGCGACACCACTGGAGGCGGGCTGCACGATGTTGGGGCGTGAGCGGAAGACGGCCTAACGGTGTGCGGGACCGTAGCCCAGCTTCATGGAGACGGTTGCGAATGGTCCTCGCCGATATCCCAGGAGCAACAGTGTCCCTAATTTGCTGGAAAGTGGCGGCGCGGTCCCCTACGGCACTGCGTAGGATCCTACGGTCTTGGCGTGCATCCGTGCGTCGCTGCGGTCCGGTCCCAGGTCGACGGGCACGTGCACCTTCCGCCGACCACTGGCGACAACATGGATGTACTGTGGAGACCTCACGCCCCACGTGTTGAGCAATTCGGCGGTACGTCCACCCGGCCTCCCGCATGCCCACTATACGCCCTCGCTCAAAGTCCGTCAACTGCACATACGGTTCACGTCTACGCTGTCGCGGCATGCTACCAGTGTTAAAGACTGCGATGGAGCTCCGTATGCCACGGCAAACTGGCTGACACTGACGGCGGCGGTGCACAAATGCTGCGCAGCTAGCGCCATTCGACGGCTAACACCGCGGTTCCTGGTGTGTCCGCTGTGCCGTGCGTGTGATCATTGCTTGTACAGCCCTCTCGCAGTGTCCGGAGCAAGTATGGTGGGTCTGACACACCGGTGTCAATGTGTTCTTTTTTCCATTTCCAGGAGTGTATTTTGATATCTAATGCGATGTTTTAAAATGTTACTTCGATTATAAGCAACATTGATAGTAACAGAATGGGAAGATGTATAAAGCTGTCTTGCGGCTTTGTACAATTGTGTGTTAATTGTCAGGCCTGTGTGCCAAATGACACGCTGACGTACAACCTATTTTAATTGGTTATTCTGCATCTGAGATCACGTCCACTTTCCATATGTGAATACACATACACTATCTGATCGAAAAGTATCCGAACACCTATAAGTGCACATTAATATCGATTGTGTCGACTCTTCACCTTTATGTGGGCTTGAACTCTGCTGGGGACACTTCCAATGAGGTGCATGGATGTCTGTGGCGGAATAGCAGCCCATTCTTCCTCAAAAGCCGAAACCAGAGAAGGTAATGATGTTGGACGCTGGGTTCTGGAGCGAAGTCTACGTTCTAATTCATCCCAACGGTGTTCCATTCATGATTCAGGGTACGCCAGTCCATTTCCGGAATGTTATTGTGCACAAACCACTGCATCACAGATACTAGTTTATGACAGGGTGCATTGTCATGTTGATATAAACAATTGCCTCCGAACTGTTCCTCTACTGTACGTAGTACGCAATGCAGTAAAATTTGTTCATATTCTTCCGCATTCAGTATTTTCTTAAGCGCAATAAGGGGACCGCAACCTAACCACGAAAACACACACACATGCCGTAACGCCACCTCTGTACTTTACTGTTGTTACTGTACCAGACGGTAGGTAACGTCCTCGAGGCATTCGCCAAACCCAAACCCTTCCATCGGATTGTCACAGGTTATGGCGTGATTCATGATCCAAATTACTAGTTTCCAGTCATCAATTGCTCAGTGGTGTCGCGCTTTACACCAACCCAAGCGTCGCTTAGCCCTGACTACACAAACGTGTGGACTACAAGAGGCTGCTCGATCATTACACCCCACTGCTTTAAACTCCCTACGCAGTCATTACGCTAGCTGGATTGCTGGTAGCACTCTGGAATTCACCAGGGATTCCTACTGTTGATTTCATGCGATTTTTTCCGCTATGCTCGACGGTCCCCGTCCGTCAGTACGAGAGGTATGCCTGGTCTTGCTTTAGCTGTGGTAGTTCCTTCGCGTTTCTAGCTCACAGTGACACCACTAATAGTCAATTTTGGCAGCTTTAGAAGGTTTGAAATGTTCTTGATGGATTTTGTTAGTCAGGTGACATCCAATGACAAGTCCATGTTCTCATTCAGTGAGCTCTCCTGACCGACTCCCTCTACTGTTATTGCTTCTCTACTGACAGGACAGTACTCTCCGCCTCCTTTTATATCGGCGGAGGCGGTTCTCGTGACACACAGTGGTCAGTTCTCCATGACATAGGGACATCTAGATATTTTGGTCAGATGGTGTACTATTAACTAATTTCCATTGGGTAAAGACAAGTTTCCGGTTGAAAATATACATGCAACCTACCACAATTCCTGAAAAGCCGCCTCAGTTTACATTTGAAATGACAGGTGTATGCCGCACTTTCGTATACTTTTCGTTCGCAACAGCATACGTCCCTTAGATACAAGTCTACTAAAATTCCTTCCGCGGCTAAAACATACGCTTTCCTTTTATCGAAGACCGTATTTAAATACGAGTATGGAAAACGTAAATCGTCCTTTAGCAGTCACTTCGGTAATTCCTTCCATATTTGATATCGTGACTCCTACTCTGCATTAATTAATTTCTGGGTTTACTTAAAAAGAAAGAAGTAAATCAATCTTACAAACTAACTTTTTTGGGAAACTTACCAGTCAAAATACTGTTTGTCATTATATGGTAGTAGTGCTAATAAGGAGGTTGTTGACCCCCACGTGTGTGTATTAAGTACTGAAGCAGTTTTTCTTCTTCCTCTTACGTCGTGTGTGTTTTTGTTGAACTGGGTTTAAAGACCATTTGGGATGTCACGCCAGTTTACCTGAACGGGTTAAAAACTCCTATAATAACTTTGCCCTTCATTTGATTTGTCCTCGCATCTGTACCACTCATTTGACAGTTGTATGTAGTATCCGTCTCTTAGGCTATCATAAAGCGAGCTTCAGGATATGCGAATTTGTTTACTTTATTCATTACGGATAGCCAAAGTGGTTAGGACCTGTGTATTCAAAAATGGTTCAAATGGCTCTGAGCACTATGGGACTTAACTTCTGAGGTCATCAGTCCCCTAGAACTTAGAACTATTTAAACCTAACTAACCTATGGAAATCACATCCATGTCCGAGGCAGGATTCGAACCTGCGACCGTAGCGGTCGCACGGTTCCGGATGTAGCGCCTAGAACCGCTCGGCCACTCCAGCCGGCTCCTGTGTATTGCCGAACTGTTTAGTAGCTTGCAAATTTGTTACAATTACATGAAAAATATACATCATACCTTAAACGCTCACTCCGTGTGGTTGTTGGCATAATGCCTTTTTTTGTGTGGGAATGTGTGGGGACAGTGGAAGGGAGAGCGAAGTGGAAGCTTCAAAGCCAAAAATTATAATTGTCAAAATACTTAATATAATCTCTTTAACTCAATTTGCTAAATGCATATTTCTTCGTATTTTGTGATTTTTTCACACTATCGATTGTTCACAAATCTTAACCAACCTAAATCAGTATGGCTGACACATTTGACATTGTAAATTTCTTCCCAATTTTGCAGAAAGTTTGATATCATTGCCATTGCTTTATTAAATAACTGATGGGTGAAATAAAACCTATAGGAGCTCAAGAAATGAGGAAAAAATTCATTTAGCTTTTTACTTTTGCGATTTACGTATCACAATCTTCCGCTTGAGCAACAGACTGACACTCCCTCAGGAGGGATATCTACATTTTCCTGTCTTTATGGGTTCCGTAATGCATGGGGGAAACGCGTAAATCATACAGGAAGACAGTTTGCGGCCTTCAGGAAGCTGCGCGTGCGTAGATTTCTTGACAGGCCCAAGATTTTTCATTTAATTTGCAGCAATGTCTTTAGAGAAGGTGAGGTCTCCGGTCGCACCTATTGCTCACCTTAACACGCTTCCAGTCTGTAGAAGAAATCCATTTTAAAGTCAAGCTAAATGGATTAAGATGATTGAAATAAATCAACGAAAACGGGCACCATTTATCGCCTGAAGGTGAAATGACACTCAAATTACCAAGGACGAAGGTGACAATTTACAGTCTTGTCAAGACTTAGGTCATTCAAAGCGGAGAACGGAGGGGAAGACTGCCACGACCTTCCTTAAGGAACCATCCCGGCATTCGCCTGAAGTTGTTAAGGCGCAACACTTGTTGCAAAGTTCATCATGTTTCGTATATTCAGCATTGTCTAATAACGCGGATTCCATTCAGTACACACCATCATGCCGAAATAATGGAAAGGAAAAGACGAGCTTAACGTCCAGTTAACGGCGAGGACATTAAGAGGCGGAGTGGAGTACAAATTTGGATAGAACAAGGTTACAGAAAAAAAAGGGAGAGTCCTGTCAAAAGCAATCATCCCTGAATTATCCTTATTTTCTTTAGGGAAACCACGGAAAACCTAAATGTAGATGGGCCCGGGCAGCTATTTGAGCATCGTTCCTCCCGTATGCGAGGACCACCTGCTGAGTCCATTACGCAGGAAGGTCCGTTGACGTGTATTTTAAGATGTTTTGACGAATACTAAAAAGTGGCGCTGCATGACGAAGGCGGCAGTTTAAGAAGCAACAAAATCGAAGTCTGAAACGAAGGCATTCCACTGTACAGAGGTGGGTAGCACTAAAACAGGTAATGGCGTAGTTTGTGTTATATGGTCTGACGGCGGCAGATAATATCAGCTGCATTATCGCTAGTCTCTGGTCGTATCCTCCGCAACTAACTGCCAGAAGATAATGAAAAAGTGGTAGGTCGATAACAGCCAAAGCACCAACAGTTTCACCAAACTTACGCAACAAGATAACACGAGTAACGGCCTGCACACAAGTATACTCTCCATGTGCGGCCTGCTGGTTTCTTGTCTCTGTTGACAGGAAGGTTTGGCACCATGTCTCCACTAATGTGCGCAGTCTGAGGACACCACAACCTCAACTTCAAAACAGTATAACACAACGTGGTTTCGATATAATCATTTCATTCTAGATTCTCACTTAAATAATTCGTGTGTCATGGCAACTCCAAATATCATGGGTGGCATATTTCGACTCTGATCACAAAGTGAAGCTGGAAGACGCAACTGAAACTAGACTCGGAGCTGTTTGTCCTACCGAAACATGCACTGAGCGTTAAATCTCCACTAATTGTTCACAATGTTTACTTTAGTGACCACCAAACCGCTGATCGCGGACTATTAGTAACTTGCGGCGACATTTTCGGTACATCGCGGCTACGCTCAGGTTGGCTAACCGGGATTGCTCCCCCGAGCTCAGAACGCACCGGCAGTAACTGCTTGTTTCTCCGGTACAACTGCCTCTGTCAGTCAAGACTATTACACTGTCAGCACCACAGCTAATTGTGCACGTGTGAGGTTGCGCACGTCGTATTTCGTGGGTATATCAGACAGCTGATAACATAGATAATTTGACTTAGCCATGGATGATAATTCAGATTTGTTCTAATGATGGCGTGTCCAAGCAAAGAGCAAAAAAACTTATCACTTTCGGAATGGGAAACCGTTTACTTCTTTACCCAGGTAAAGGGCAACTATGTGCGTGTACTGTGCTACGTATGTACATCATTTGGGAAGAAAGGGATAGTCGAACGTCACTTCAAAATCGTTCACTCAGAGAGTGAAACGGGTTTCCCACTGGATATTGCTTTAAGGAAACAAAAGGTAAGGCAGCTAAAATCCAGTGCAGTGATCTAATGCTTCATGTGGAAGTTAACTGGCTTAGTAGAGGCAGAGCTTTACATCGTTTTATAGATTAACTTCCTGCCTTAGCAGAATTTTTGAAAGAACGAAGCAAATACTTCGGCGAGTTTGAAGATCTTGTTTGGCTGCAGCATTCTGCCTTTCTCGCAGACGACACAGAAAAGTTAAATATCCTTAACCGGCAGCTTCTATGTAACGATTAAGATACTAGTGGAATAATTGCAGATGTAGCTTCATTCAAAAAAGCTGGAACTGTGGGTAAAATACCTAATACAAGATTAATACAAACATGTTTCTTCTTTGAAACTAACCTTTGACAAGCAAGACTCTTCAATGCCTCCTTACAACAGTAAACAATACGTTCAAATTCTTTCAGATTTGAGAAGTCAATTCAACAAACGCTTTCAAAATTTCTAAAGCATTTAAATTGTTGCACAGTCTGTCAAATCGCCTTTTATAGAGTACGATGATAAGATGTTCTTTACTTATGTCATAGAGTAATTTGATTTTCAAGAAGACAGTGCTACAGTGGAGTCGGAACTGGCTGATTTACAAAATGATTTATCTTTATAACCGTTTTCGTTTTCTTCAATCTCTTAAAATATTTGGCCTCTTGTTCCTAAATAAAAATACCCTATTTCCGTCCAGGTTAGCCTCAAAGTGAAGGCAATGTTCAGCTTTACATAACTGTGTGAGGCTTCTTGTTCCAGTACGACGTTCAAACTGACTGATGAACACTTGGACAACTGTGTTCGAACGGCAACCACTACCAACTCTTACAACGTTAAAAAATTTGTTGATGACAAAAAACAGTGCCACCATTTTCACTGAAATTACGGAGCCTGATACGAAAATCTGTTCTTCCATTTGTAATTCATTACAAACTGCACTCCAATTGCTTTCTCATGTACAACTCGGTTTCTTTTTCTTTTATACAGTTTAGTCAAAACTGATTTCACATTTACTAGAAATAAAAAATTCATAGACCATAAACAAATGTAAGATTTTTAACATTCTTATTTCTGTTTTTAGTTTCTTCTGGTGGATCAAAATAGTGTTTAAAATCGGTACGGTAGCTCAGAAGCTTGGCGACACTGGTTGACACTAAATACGTGCAGTTAGACGTCAAAATTCCGTAGAACAAAATTTGCAGAGCTGCAGTTTTCCCACGGAGATGATTGTATCGATTACACTAAAATTGTAAACAGAAGTAAACTACTCCAAAGTCTAGTTGTTAACGCTGTTGGCTATTGACGTGCAGATCCTGTGTTCCAGTTCAGGTGATCAGTTAGGATTTTTTCTGGTACTTAGAGAAGATGGAACAGAACCTGCTCTGTCTCGTGAAACCAAATGAGAACCCGCATGACTAAATACGCGCTGACACTGCAATGCAAGTCGTCGAAGTGGCTTCAAATATAAGGTGCCCCAGCAGTAATGGTCGATATTCAGGAATATGACAGGAACGATCCGAAGCAAAAACGTCTAGTATAAATGGGCTCTAAAATGCATACCTTAAGATCTATGGGTACTTTCTTGATACTGTGAAACAAATCTCTTCTACTTCAAGGTCTTTGCTTCCCAAATTCTGAGAGGTGGTACTACGGATAAAAACAACAAAAAATTGTACCGCAACCATTGACTCTAAACGGCATACCTTAAGAGCTATGAGCACTTGTTCATCTTCGCTACAGTGAAATCTCTCTTATACTGAACAAGTGCTCATAGCTTTTAAGGCATGCGTTTTAGTATGTCCATCAAGGCTCGCAATTAAAAATGGAGAACGTTTTGAAGTACACAAATATCGTGTACCATATACCCAGCAGAGCATGAAAGGTAGAAATCTATCCTCTCATAACGCACGCGGTAGCGTCTTATAGTCTCATACCTAGTATTTGATTGCAGACCTATAGGCCGTAACGAGCTAACTTAATAATACTATCATCCTTTTTCAAAAACGGAATCATCAATAAAATATGTCAATATTGCAAAGGGATTCATCGAAGCATGAAACCTGCCTGATATTTAAGAAGGTGTCTTAACAGACTGCTCTACACAGCGAAACGGGCTAAATTAAGCGCGGATCGCCTGAAGGTGGTGGTTCTGCAGTATAATTAGTTTCAATCCTGAAATCGTTCCTTATTTTCTTACATTAGCACACTTTCACTGCCAGTCCATTCAGAGTTGCTTCTGGTTGACCAAGTATGGTAGCACGACATTTAAGACACCGGACCTGCATTCGTGAATGGGATTCAGATCCTCGTCCGGCCATCCAAATTTAAGTTTGCTGTGGTTTCACCTGAATCGAATAAGGCTGCAGTCAGGAAGGTTACTCTGAAAATGACATAATTGATTTCCTTCCACATTCTTGATCTTGTGCACAGTCTTCAAGAACCTCGTTCTCGACCGGAAGTTAAACCATAATCTTTCTTTCCTTCTGACTGGTCGGAATATCGCGCCTCAGTATCAGGTATCTGAAACTTGATACCTCGCCAGGCAGCAATCGCGAACTGCAGACGGCGACGGATCTCTTGGCGCACAACGTCTCGGCTCTCCCCAAAATAGCGCAGAAATTAACGTAAGAATTAACGTGTGTTTAAGCTATCCACTTAACAACCAATTGCTAATAATGGAAAAAAAAACGTCAAGCCCAACACGCTCCTTCATATTTATAACTCACTTGGAATGTAAATATGTGAAATGAAATAAGGAAAGTGCAGCATATTACTAACTCTATCCTCTCCTTCGCCAGACAATACGGAACGTATGTAGTGATTTTTATCTGTGACAGGGCGCATCATCAAATACCGGTACTGGATATATAGTGTTTTGCCTGTTCCAAAACACACACACACACACACACACACACACACACACACACACACACAGAGAGAGAGAGAGAGAGAGAGAGAGAGAGAGAGAGAGACGGGGGGGGGGGGGGGGGGGAAGGAGAGAGGAGGGAGGCTTGTGCGAGTTTTATGAACACTTAGAGAAACGTGCTAGTTCCGCATCGATCGCTGGAAGCGGACAATGCGTGTCACAGCAGAAAGGGTTCGAGGTCAATGGCCTCCCTTTAAAAACGCCTAAGAAAGATCGATATTCTCGGTCGTTGCCCTGGCAGTTAAGTCCTCTATTGTGTCTACTACCTGGGATGTCATTTCAAGTTCCGCGTCCCATTCTGGTTTACTGCCGACACTAACGTACCAGGTACCGGTGAAACTAGGGAAGGCCAGTGGGTGACGTGACTCTGATGTGTTTCACTCCATCAATAGATAATCCTAAGCAAACGCCAAACAAATTCCGCGATTTCAGTCCGTTATTTATCCCATTTATTTTTACATTGCTTCTGTAATTCTGCAACAAGTTACGAGTCTGAGAATGGAATTGTTATTTCTCATAAATTCTACCAATACATGTATAATTAAGACACACAGGAATTAATGACATTAGCTGCCACTGGGTATTAATTTAAATCGATGGGGAAAGCTGAAAATTTGTGCTGGACCAGGAATCTAACACGGGTCGCCCGCTTACTAGGCAGATGCGCTGACCACTGCGCCATCCCGACGAAGTGGTCATCGCAACAACACGAGCTACCGTACCACGCGTCTTGTCAGTTCCAAAGTCTCAACGTATTCACATATTACTGATGTAGTGCCCCCTGCCCATTATCCTCATTACTCGCGGCATTTCAACTATACCGTAAGAGTTCGAGCGTGGTGTGCATCTGCACCGAAGTGATCGTGATGGCCGAAAGAACAGACACCGCGTATAGATGCGTAACTGATTCGGATTTCATCCTTCCCTGTCTTGAAAAGTGGTGATCCGTCGAAATCACGGTTATTAGTGACGGCAGATGTTAAATTACGTCTATTGCATCTCCTTCATTGCTTATTGAGACAGACAGTTACCGAAATCTCGCGAGTTGTAATCCTACCCTTATCATTAAGACGTACATAATCAGTATCTAACATTTCAGGAAACACAATGAAAGTGTGTGCATGACAGTTATTGCGTTTAAGGAGAAGTTAGATGAACCACCAATGCTCAATGTACGGAAGAATTTGAAACTAACGTACCAAAGAATGATAGTCCTGCATTGAAGAGAAGAGCAGCGTATTCTGTAACATTTGTACCATCTACGGGGTAGCAGTAAGTTTGGTAGATGTTCCACGCTGTGACATGGCGCATGTGTGCTAACTCACGTTTCTAAACAACTTACGGATACGGAGAGTAAAAATACAACTACAACTTCTAAACGCGGCATCCAACAAAAGCAACAGTTTCAACGCTGTCGCAGTGACATTCATAAATCTTTTCAGGCAGTTTCAGAGTAAAGAAAATCTGCTATGAGATAATAGTATAGTTGTAATAACATTTTATGATTACTCCAAGTTCATCGTCATTACTGAAAAGGAAAGCTAGCACACTACATTTGTTATCAACCTCCACCCACATAATTTGTTCCGTCCGTGTAATACTGACTGATTCTACTCCCACTGAACAAAATAAGTCTATCGTCCCCATATTCTAGGGCAAGATATAACGTCCTATCTTCTGTTATTACCACAGAAACATGAAATCCAGCAAAAAGGAACTGATGGAAATTTTGGACATATTTCAACAATTTTCGACATAGAATGGTGCTTAGAAGGACTGCATGGGGTCATCTGGACAGTAGCAAATTTTAATACATTCATATAACCACTATGTATCCTCTGAGATAATATTGGCAGACGATGATGAAGAATTACATTAAAACGTAGTTTAAAAGCATTAGAATGTGCACTCGGGCAGTTAATAGCAGAAACATCAACTTAAGCGGGTTATTCTCTCTCCAACAAATTTAACTTCACAGTTAAGCGAGATAGAGTAAAAGAAATAACAGAAATGGTTCGCGGAGCTTAATTTACGCGACATTCATCCAACCGAGCTAAAAATGTGTGTATAACACCAATTATAGCTAATTTTGGCCATCCATTATACTAGTCCAGGTTTTGCAAGGGAAGGATGGGTTTCCCGATGGAAATTATGTCATTTTTAAAAATCAGTTATTTGCAGTATTTAACGGTAAATCTTATGAAAGGTGAAAATATGATACATTCCTACTGTCTGCCGTCGTCAGTTTTGATTCCCAGTATCGTCTAGGATTTATCAGTGGTGGGAAGACTGAAGTGAGGCTCATTCAGCCTCGTGGACACAATAGAGAAGTTACTGGAAGGAGAGTTACCGATTTCGAAAGCCAACATCCTGGTTGGGAGAGTTATGTGCTTAGTACATCTCCTCCAAAACTGCCGTTCAACGACAATATACGTCAGAAGCTGAAAAAGCGCTCTTTAGGGCTGTTTTATTCCTTGGAGCTCATCATGAAGTTAGTTTCATTGCTGCCTTTATTCCGTCCATGTAGGACTTTTACTACTACTACTACTACTACTACTACTACCACCGGAATTGCTATTTTACATACATTCTACCAATACATGTGTATTTGATACGAATTCTATCGTTCCCCGTCCTTGAAAACTGTTGATCCGCCGAAATCATGATTATTACTGACGACAGTTGTTAAATTACGTCTATTGCATCTACTTCATTGCGCTGCCAGACTCGCGCGAGATCTAATCCCAGCCCTATCTTTCGGACGGCCATAATCAGTACCTCCAATTTCAGGGAACTGACGACAGCAACGAAAAATAACACAAATGCGTCAATATTTCTGGCCATTTCGCTGTTTCAGCCCTGATATGTTGGGTCTAGTGGTCTACTCATGTTGGCAAAGCACGGTCCTTTTTTTCAGTGTGCCTTTAATCTAACCTTCATCTCTCAACGATATAAGGAGTCGCCAGAAAAGACACGTGGTTTGGATTCCACGGTAAACTGCAGGTCCCCTTTCCCGGTTGGATAACCGAGGCAAGTTAGGGACACACAAATCGCCGAAATGGTGTGCAATTGAAAGATGTGCATCTGGCCTTTGAGCCATACGCATTTATTATTAGCAATGATAAAATGTTGTTAGACATTATTGTGTGAATCTGCTGTCGCATCAAAACAAAAGATATAACGGAGCAAACTATCATAAATGAGCAAAATTCACGGCATTCACAAAATAAAAATAAAACTGAGAGAGCTCAGTACCCGTCTATTTGTCTGAGTAAGCAAACTTTTTGGACGTAATTTAAAATAAAAACTGTCGTATGCAAATACGTAACTCTCCTTCCATCTCTTTGTCGTCGTCGTCGTCGTCGTCGTCGTCGTCGTCGTCACAGCGATATTTGGCACTAAAGATGTATTTTTTCATAATAGCAAAGCCCTCGTGCCAGCGAAGGAAAGATGAAAATGTACAGATTCATGTCCTATCAACGTCACGGTCATCAGAAACGGATCGCTAGCTCCGAGTGGACAACAATCTGAGAAGAAATCAGCTATGGTGCTGTTGAAGGGATCGTGCCGGCATTCATGTGAAGTGATGTAGATAAACTACAGAGAACCTAAAATCAGGGCGGCCGAATGCAGATCTGACTCTGCCCCACCAAACGACAGACTTAATATCTAATTGCAGCAACACGCATGTTGGCCTGGCAGAAGTCTGCCAATATCTGCTCATGTTCTTCATTGACCTTCATTAGTGGCAAGAAACTAATAAAGCTCTATGAGAGCAGGGCGACTAGTATTGGCCAAATATGAGAGAAACTGATGATAGTCGAGGTAGAGAAACTATCCCGGCATTCACACAAAGGGACATCGGAAATCAGAGAAGGTTCTAGCTTACACTAGTTCATAGAGTACCGCCGAAAAGCCTCCTGATTTAATGAGGAGGTGCCATGGATTACATTTTGAGGAGTCAGATTTTCGTGGTAGGAAACCACATTTCGTCTCTGCCATGGGGTCACCACACTGATCGCCTAGAGTGATGCAGGAAATCGGCGATAAAGAAACCAACATCGCCACCTCTTCGCAGCATTCGTCGTTGACACAGTGCTGTGTTAACAGGAAGACGTACATCGGACAAAAATAGTTTCTGCTTTTGGACTACAAGCTGTGAGCATGACGATAAGAATTTTATTTTCAAGATAAAATCTGAAGGAGCAGTGCGATTCGTAACCGTTTTCCGTCAATAGAAATTCAAAGAAACGAAGTTTTTCTACGTTGCGTCTAATGAAGTACTGGAGGAAGTTATTAATTCTGATGACAGCTTGCAAACGTGGTCGGTCAGCGCGCGCGCGCGAAACGAAGCCAAGAAAAACTGCGAGCCATCGAGAGGTGGGCGGCGCTTTCTCCCAGCCGCGCGCTGCCCGTTGAGAGGAGCCGGTTAGTCCGTGGCCCTCGGCGCTCACACCTGCCCACCCCCTGCTCAGCATTCCTTGCCAGTTGCTAACACTGCACACCTGCATCACCCAGTACTTGACAAAGAAGCGAGTACGCGCTCGCTCGCTCTCTCTCTCTCTCTCTCTCTCTCTCTCTCTCTCTCATGTGCATATTACCATAGCGTGATACTACCTGCTTGCAAGCAGCATTCTTAACAGCAAACACCGTTGAAACAATTTCAGAAGATTTCGCTGCGAGTGCGTGAACTGTTGCGAAGACATTGAACTGTCCTAACAGCTTGTACCTAGCAAGTGGGCTGTTGCAGTAGATCCTACATAGTCTAACGTTATTCATTTTATTAAAAATTGGCCTTTTATAAGGGTGAAGCTAGATTTAAATACGCCTTCAATATTTACTGTAATATATACCAATGTGAGGACGCTGCCTTAACCCATATTTTCCTAACAACTCTGGTTATCAAATCATATTGAACAATAACGAGGGGAAAAACGACAGAAAATTTAGTACCTCTGAAGCAAAAGTTTCTAATCTCAGAGACCCACAGCTTACTTGCTATTTGACCTAGCCCTTCCTTTAATATACATGCAATTCGCTAGGCAACGGACTCATTATTTTATTAATACTGTGGACTGTAACATTTGACTGAATCAACAGCTGCCTCTAGTCATGCATCTGTCTTTAAAATGATGTTGAGTCCCATAGCGCTCAGAGCCATTTGAACCATTTTTTGTCTTTAAAATCTTACGTTAAACATTATATTGAAATTTTACAAATAGAATTGTACCCTGAATATCTGACATTGTAATATTTTAGGGCAGGATGGCATCCCAACTTACTACTATAACAAGGAAAAAAAGGCAAGAAAAGGCTGGCAATTAACCAAGCCCTGGTGTAAGAAGTAAGAGCTAGCGGTGAGAGTGGAAAGAAGGACAGAGGGAAGAAATATTCCTGTAGCGAACTACACCCCATCAGTGCTATCTCCGATAATTGTTCACAGCCAGCTGATAACGTGTTAGAAGGGTTATCGCATCTCGACCTGTGGCTGATGATAAATAGAGAAACAAAAGAAATTCTAACTTCCGCGAAAAAAAACGAACCTGGTCGCCAGGGTTTATTTGGAACAGAACGCTATATCGCTGTTCCGACAGGCACCATTCCTTACGCCACAGCAATACAAAACAAGGCAATATAGCTATATACCTCATAGCCTACGGGCCTTGTAACTCTTTTTTCATATTCATGTCTTGCTGATGTCTGTTTCACTAGTCTCTCATGACCAGCCAAGTGAAGTTTTTTCCACTGGAAACTCATTCCTGGTGAGTAATCAAGGACATTTAACTTCTTCAAAAAGCGAAAACAATAATTCACAATTAATTTGGAAGTATAAGACTTATACCTACTTCACTAAGAATGTATAAAACATACAACTGCGGCAACAAACTATGTATAGGAAGGTCTTCAACGATTTAATAACTCTTTTATCCTCGCAGAAGCCCTGCATTCAGTATTTACTGGTTGGCCACTTACTAAATTCTTAAAATGTCCCAAATTTTATTTATAAAAAGTTCATAAAATGGGACTCTAGTAGTATCACTTAATGAAATGGCTTGCTACTTTGTAACCACTGTATACTGTGCAAATATCATCCTTACAAAACGTAAATTTTAGGTGACGGTACTCATATAATTTTTTATTTGCAAATAACTTGTCTGAGACTGCAAAAAAATGATTCGAAAGGCTAGGCTGATATTTTATTTAAAAAAAAAAAGCCAAGTTTGGATAACTACACCCTAACCTGTTTGAAAGGACGAAATAATTTATCTGTGTTACTGGAAAATATGCAAAATCCACTTGCAACGCACCTTATGCGTGCACATCTTTCTTGCTTCCCGCGTCAAAGACAAAGAATAAAATTTCAAAGTCAATAAAAAGTTTCTCGGTGTCTAATTTGCACTCACGACACACTACACTCCTGCTAATCTGAATTTATGGCTGGCGTCTCATTGTGTTACAGTTTCCGTTTAAATCTCGATCAACGTAGCAGCCAATAAAAAACAATATTGTCAAATTTTAACGTTCACTTATCATCGACATCGTCAGCCTCAAGGGAACACACTATCCCATTTTAGACAGGCAGGAGGCAAGTAGTCAGCAGCGGGTATAGTGGAGTAATCTTCCCGGCATCGGCCCGCAAATTTTTCAACTGAGGAAAACGCAAGTCGGTATGACTAAGCCAACATTACAAAAGGTCTAAGCCCAACTGCAAATCTTTCAGTTTGCCGTTCTGCAAGGAAAAAATAGAAAGGAAAATTACTTTATTGCCGGATGTTTCCTCTGCGAAGAAAACTCAAGTTCTGCACTCTTTAAAATCTTACCACATTGCCATCTTGAAAACAGCAACTCAGTTTAAAGAAGTGTGTACCTACAGAACTTTGTCATATTTCTTTTACTACCAACAAATCCCCTATAAGCATATGAAAACAGTACCGTTTCATTTCTAACATAGCTCATAATGATCTGACATGAAAAGCAATATTATATAGGCTGCGGATAAAGACTTCAGACGATACATTACTACGAAATGCAACAATCACTCGAAGAGAGAAAATACTTCTTACATCATCACGCAGTGGTGTGACCATTGGTACAATGCAATTATAGATATTTGAAAAAAGATATTCCAAGGAAAATTCCCAATAAGTATTCGTTCCCCTTTACTACTTACTCGTACCTCCCTTCCTTTTCGCGATGTTTAAATGTCTGGCTACAAAATATGCTCTAAGGTTAAGCCTTTGAATAATGTTCAGAAGAAAGAGATCCGACATGATCGTGTTGGAAAAAGTGTCCGGTTATTCACATAGGGTGGCTAAGAAAAACTGAATCGTGACTGACGGATAGGCATTTGAATCAAAGTTCTCTTGAATGTAGAAGTTGCTCAGTGTCCGATGACGTATGCAGGCGTATCATAATTTCATTTGTAAATAATTTCTTTTTATTTTGTCCGTACATATAGACCTTTTGTATTACTTTAAATTACAGTACATCAGGAAAGCTCACTCTGACGCAGATTTAGTGAAGAAATTATTATGGCGCAAACTATAAGAATTGTCACAAAACTTACCTAGTCTTGAACGATAGTGCACTAGTAATATCCGCATACTCACTCTGTGCCCCCTGTCGGGGAAGTTTTGTCTTTAGGTTATGCACCCACGAGTAAATTTTTATAACTGTAAACTCGCTTAAGGAGCGAGTCACTGAGACTTTGTGAACAAACAGTTAATTCCACACCGGTCTACTACAGTCAAACTAGTAGTGGCGGCTACTGGCAGCGTAGTTGTCCACGAATTGAAACCGAAAGAGAGGACTCTCGTCTGTTCCTGACAATGACGAAGAAGGAAGTCGTCTAAAGCTTGAGTGGCCATTTAAACCTACTCGGCAAGAGATTCTGGAGTATGATATCCATATACTACTGGTACCGAGTATTCTCCGCCATATACGATACGGTGGCTAGTGTAGTTATGATGCAGATGTAGCACTTAAGATTCATAATGTCAGGTGATAATGCAAGGCCAGCACACTACCGCCACCTACGCCGAAAGTGAAATCTGGCGGTGACAGTCTGGATACGACACGTACTTACAGGTGGCACACCCCAGCGGGGCCGCTGCTTATTCATTAGTTAGGTAACGCACGTTCATATACGATGCGATATAATAACAGACAAGCCAAGAAGAAAGTTTAAGGTGGACGGAGCAAGCCATCATGTCTACACCAAATCTGGGACATCACACTAGAAAGCTGCTGCGCCTAAATATCCCCATCATGAACGTAGTAAGTATCGACGGTGACTGGATGTTGTTATGATCCTTCGTAAATGCTCAATGGTATAGGGAAATTCCTACTATTTATGACCTCTCGTCTAAGATGAATACCTTTATCTTCATCCTCCGCATTCACACAAGATATCACAGAGGTAGCATCGTTTCCGACCGAAGCTAGTCGACGGGGAGAGGAAGTCGCTCATCTAATCACTTAGAAGTGCTTGTATTACCATACAGCGATGTATCTACAGAAGCCTCTCTTTGGGTAATTTATCCATGACTAATTGTTATAGTGATACCGTTGCTTAAAGAACGTGCAGGGGCTTTCATAATTTGACTTTTAAAGTTCGGTAGCCCCGATTACAGTTAATTCCAAACAAGTATATCTTAATTCATACTCACTGTAGAATCACCTTATCTGTTACGCTAATAATAATGGATGATGGTCAGTTTTATATCATGGACACAAGAACTAAGTAGATGACTGAAAATGAAGGAAAAAAATAGTTGTCTGACTTTGCACTGAAGAATATCGTACGAAAACAGTTTGATGAAACAATACCCTACACATGAATTTACTGCTACGTGTTTATTGTGTGTTCGGTTCTGGAGCCACGTACTTTCAATAATGAATGTTTTAGAACAGAAATGTGAGATAAAACAAAAGGGAGACACCGAATACGTGAACAATGCACTAATAATGGAAAAAAGAGGAAAAAATAAAAGAAGACTCCAGGAATCGGCGCAGCGATACGAAGTACCGACCGAAAAGTTGATCTGAATTAGGAATTAACTAGAGTTTCTGAGGGTAATTGTGGCTACTGTCCCTGTCGTCAGGTACCGAGCACTAGCTCGCGTGGAAAAAGAGTGGGCGACGGAACTGCCCTTAGCTTTATCAAAGGAAGCGTGGCGACACCCGCCTGAAGTGATTTATGGAAACTAAGGACATACACTACGTAATCAAAAGTATCCACCCATCCGCAAAAACAAACGTTTTTCATATTAGGTGCACTGTGCTGCCACCTACTGCCAGTTACTCAATATCAGCGACTTCAGTAGTCATTAGGCATCTTAAGAGAGCAGAATGGGGCGCTCCGTGGAACTCACGGAGATTTCCGCACTCCTAAACATCCCTAGGTCCACTGTTTCCGATGTGATAGTGAAGTTGAAACGTGAAGGGACACGAGAAGGGACACGTACAGCATAAAAGAGTACAGGCCGACCTCGTTTGTTGACTGACTGAGACCGCCGACAGTTGAAGAGGGTCGTAATGTGTAATAGGCAGACATCTATCCAGACCATCACACAGGAATTCCAAACTGCATCAGGATCCACTGCAGTACTATGACAGTTAGGCGGGAGGTGAGAAAACTTTGATTTCAAGGTCGAGCTGCTGCTCATAAGTCACATATCACGCCGGTAAATGCCAAACGACGCCTCGCTTTGAGTAAGGAGCGTAAACATTGGACAATTGAACAGTGGAAAAACGTTGTGTGGAGTGACGAAGAACGGTACACGATCCGATGGCAGGGTGTGGATATGGCGAATACTCGGTGAACGTCATCTGCCAGCGTGTGTAGTGCCAACAGTACAATTCGGAGGCATAGCCTACATTGATGTTTTAACCACGTTCTTCGTTCCCATTGTTGAAGAGCAATTCGGGGATAGCCGGCCGGAGTGGCCGAGTGGTTCTAGGCGCTTCAGTCTGGAACCGCGCGACAGCTACGGTCGCAGGTTCGAATCCTGCCTCGGGCATGGATGTGTGTGTCGTCCTTAGGTTAGTTAGATTTAAGTAGTTCTAAGTTCTAGGGAACTGATGACCTCAGAAGTTAAGTCCCGTAGTGCTCAGAGCCATTTGAACCCATTCGGGGATAACGACTGCATCTTTCAACACAATCGAGCACCTGTTCATAATGCACGGCCTGTGGCGGAGTGGTAATAGAACAATAACATCCCTGCAATGGACTGGCCTACACAGAGTCCTGACCTGAATCCTACAGAACACATTTGAGATGTTTTGGAATGCCAACTTCGTGCCAGGCCTCACCGACCGACATCGATACCTCTCCTCAGTGCAGCACTCCGTGAAGAATGGGCTGCCATTCCCCAAGAAAGCTTCGAGCACCTGATTGAACGTATGCCTGCGAGAATGGAAGCTGTCATCTAGGCTAAGGGTGGGCCAACCTACTGAATTCGATCATTACCGATTTAGGGCGCCACAATCTTGTAAGTCATTTTCAGCCAGGTGTCCGGATACTTTTGATCACATGGTGTAGCTAGCTGTATGGGAAATAATTCCCTACCTCCCGTCGACAGTTGTGCCCCATCAAGCGCCATAATGAACAGGCAATCAAACCAGACAGGAAGATCACTTCTGTGTTGCTGAACCTCAAGTGCAAAAGCAGAGCTCTCAGTAGTAGACAGACATTCTCAGTCTGATCCACATTAAATGTTATAGGGATGGAATGATTTTGCGATATTCTCTAAACCAAAACAGAGCGTCCGTGAAACAAAACAATTGCATCCATTTTCTGAGACTCCATTACTAATTTTGGGAATTTCTTGACATTCATAAAAATTCCTCAGCGTATTATCCATTCGTACATCTGTCCCAATTAATCGAGAACAGAAACAGTCGACCTAAATTACGACGACAAGCGAAGCTACACAAAACGCACACAATTCGTTAAACGCTGAATGTTACCATATTACCTTTAACTAAAATCAGGACTTTGCAAAATACCACACTAACATTCTGGGTAAGTGAATAAAAATCAGGAGAGATTGGATTTTGGGTCATACAGATAGACTGCTAATTTATACAGATAGACTGCTAATTTATATGGACAAAACAGAAGAGTAATGATTTTATTGAGCATAAAACGTAGTTATCATAAGGATAACTAATTTTAAACGGAAGTTGGCGGAGCTGGTTCGTGACGAGATCTGAGATAATTCTGTCTGTATGAACAACAAGTAAAGCAACAAACTGTAATCCACGTGGCTGGAAGAATCGATAGTTACTAAAATAAACTGCGCTTCTCTAAGATCATTTCTTCAGTGTTTCGTAGCACATGGGACTCTTACAGCAGTGATCATTGGTTTCTTCTTAGTTTTGAGAACATAAAGACTTCATTTGAAAATCGTTTCAGTTGAATGATCTTTTCGTTCTTGGGTCACGTACTATAAAGTCGACATACTCGTCCTACTTTGTATTACCGGAAAGTCTTGCAATATTTGACGGTTTATTTTGCATTTACATTTACGCCTAAAAAACATACGAAATATTAAAATACAATTTATTAAAATTATAGCTGCAAGTATTTGAGCTATGTATTAAACTATAGCACATGATGCAATGCCTAACAATAACAACACTGTTGTTAGAACTGAACATCGAAGCCCAAACACGTCACATTGTTGATGGGCCAGCAAAAGTTTTTAGTTTTCGATAAAATCTACGTAATGCGTTAAACTCGACGCTTGCCACAGCTTAATCTTTCGGACGATAAAGTGGTAATGCCAACATTCCTCAAATTCGTGCAATAACTGAGATAAGGCAAGAGAAATTCGTCCAGTGTTTTTTTTTTAAAAAAAAAACATCGTGTAAGGATAAGTGACTAGGTTAAAAAAATTAAAAATCCGGTACACTTGAGGTCGCCAGTGCAATTGGTTTTTAAGTAAGAGTTGAGACACATGCTTTATAGCCAGCATACGGGGACACCGCCTCTGTCTTGTGCGGAATGGGACTAGTCTAAGACGGGGACAAATGGGTGAGCTGCTGAGACAAGCTTGGGTATTCCGCAGCACGCCAGTGGAATCACTAAGCGTTATACCTGGAATAAATCTGACAGACCTGAACATCAGATAGCGCGGCATATTGGCTGAAGGTGGGTAAACTAAACGAAGTCCAGAGAAACGGCGAATCATACATCGATAACGAGCGCAAGCTTACAAAAATAAAATGGCGAGTGAAATTTTTTTGAAGGAAATGAGGCAAAAGCGATAACGGCTGAAGGGTATCCCCATTATTCCTCAGCATTACATTGCGATTAAAAATGGTCTAGAGTCCACCGGCCCATTCGGGCATGGTTAAATTTTCAACGGAACATGGCCCGTATCCCACTTATTTAGAGTGCACGAAACTCACTCAGAGATTATAGTGCCCATGTAGAGTCCAATGAACTCCCGAACACTTTGTCCGTAACAATAAAATGCATAGGCGGAAGCCAAAAACAAGAGTCATTTAGCGACCTAGTATCTACTCAAGGATACCTCTTAATCCAGAGGGAAACATAACGATTACATCAGAATATATAACATGTTAGTTAAGGAATGACGGGAGACTCGAAGCAAACGCATGAATGACACTGATGACGGCGAAAGTTAAGTAAATAAAGAGTTTGGTTACATTAATGTCAACAGTGACCATCAAGCAACCTATAAGCTAAATGTCAGACGACAAATGACTTGGATTAAGTAATAAACAGCATAAACCGTAAATTTGCAATTACTGTGTTCTTATTCACTGTAATTGGTACATCCGTTTGTTAACGGATATCTCTAATTAATATTTAGATAAAAACTAGTACCTACTAGAGTAAGCAGTACCTTTATTTACAGATCGAGCTGGCGCAGTGTAAGACACTGGAGTCTTACTTGGGAAGCCAGCAGTTCAAATCCCGTTCGGCCATTCTGATTTAGATTTTCTCTGATTTCCCTAATCGATCTATGCCAAATCCGGGATGGTTTCTATGAAAGGGCATGGCCGATATCTTTCCCCATCCTTCACCAATCCGACCACTTCTTCCGTCTCTAATGAGCTCGTCGTCGACGGGACGTAAAACCCTGACCTGACCTGATCTTCCTTCGTTCCCGTATAGTGTCTGTGCTTGATAATAGCACTTTATGTGTGATTATGACCAGTACACTCCAGGTTGTACCACGAGTGTAAAATTGCTTGTCTATTCCGAGGCTGATACCTATAGCCAATTACCTTGAGGACAGTCAAATTATTTCTACTGTCATCCGACCTAACGTCTATATCGATCTCTATCTGCAGTCAGTAAAATTCTATGTGCTACAGGAATACCAAAGTCTTTCTTTTCCCTACAATTGTAACAGCTGCTACAAAATAACTAGAGCGATCAATAAGTTCTAAGATTAGTTACTGTATTAATACGTAGCTCTTTAATCTGCTCTAGCCATTAGATAGCAGATTTCAAAATGAAATGCAGCAGCAAATTAAACCAAAATAAACAACAACAAAATTGACCCTAATTTCACGGGAAGAAATGTGTCTTCAGGAAAGAGTTAACGCGTGTACCATTACGAATAATGTATTAGTAATGTGCAATGTTGCACTACAAGTATTTGAGCGTAGCTACAGATTTGCGACGCTTTCTCGGGGTGACGTAATGGCGATGTGGGACGCCCCGCCCGCCCTGGCCAGCCGCTGAAGCTGCCCAGATCCCAGATGGCCTCTCGCGTCATCGCGCGGGTATGGAAGCCATCATCGGGCTCTCACTTCCGGCTTCGCACCCACACCTGCTTCCGCCACAGGTTTTTCTTTTTTCATATACATTTCTCTCCTTTGTAGGTACATGTAGGTTAAGAACTAACAACGATCCAGCGAGTTTAGTCTTGCTCTCTGTCTCAGCTCAGGTTCAGGACAAAATTTTTCTTCCTGCACACGCAAACACAATTTTTAAAACTTTTTTCAATTTCAGTCCGGATGTTCGTTCTCTGTATTTGGAGTCATCAAAACCTGAAATCTGCAATTACAATCTACGTAGGTTTTAAAGAATGTCAACAAATAAGGTATCTTCACAGTGAAGAAAGAACTATCTGAAATCCACTGGCAATGGACTTGTTTTTAAATGACGACGAGATTATCAGGAAAGAAAACATACGACCGGATTGATCAACTGTCGCTGTTACCAAATCCCAGGCAGCAATGGGTAGGGTGATCAGACCTATGGCAGAATCATTTGCACGTCAAGTCATATTAAAAACGTTGATATCCTACAGCCACATTCTTGTGTCATAATGACAGCCCGTTGTAAACAACAACTATTCGGAATTAAGATACACAGCAAAGGACACGTGATCACAGTTACTGCCAACGATTCTGCCACACAACTAGCGTTACATATGAAAACCACTGAAGAACTACAACTATAGCACTTAATATCTCATGTAAATCAAATGTGACTGTTTCAACTTTTTCTGCCAGCGCTACTTCGCAAGTATTGAATTACTTCCAAACGCACTCTTTCTATGCGTTCTGCTTAACATTTCCATGAACAGCGAAAATACGATTCCTCCGCCGTGCTTCGAGTCATTGGTAAGGTTGTGACGGCTTGAAATTGGAATTAAGCGAAATGGAGCAATTACTTTCTTTCCCGTTGAGTTAATACTAGCGTCCGAAATATTCCTAATTCTTTATCACAGTTTCCTCCAAAGTCTCATTTCAGAAGAAATGTGACCTGCAGTTTATTGTAAGATCAGCATTCAAAAAGAATAACTAAAATAAGAACAGTGACTTGCTTTTAATGAAATACTAAAGGACTAATCCTTATTCAAATTCAATCCCTTACACGTCAGTAAGTATGTAGATTAGCATTCCAAATAAGATGAAGCTGGCGAAACGAGTAGTATAGTACTTATCGGCGAAACCAGTAACAATCCACATAGTGAAATGATTCTGAACATCTGACCAGATCAATTACAGACGAACGTCAGGGGACTCAGTTTACACTTGCTCAAATGAGCCTCACGACTTCTCCAATTTCCTCGAGCGTTATCAATGGTAGACGATGCAGTCTTGAACATCCTTTTTATTGCATAGGAGGAGCGTCGCCAAAATTCCATACCGCCTCCTCCATTTTATGTATTGGTGCTAATGAGTGGTGCTACATTTCCTTGTTTATAATAATGCCTTGCGTCATTATCAGCGCTAAAATAACAGTAAGATTATAGCCGCCTTTTTACTGGAGTCAACACCGAAAGTCACACTTTTTTACGGTCAGGCAGAGATACACACCAGTTGTACTGCACGGTTTGGGATGGTTACCTTACTAATATTTACGCAAATACAAGTTATATTACCGTGGCGAATAAATGTAAATAAAGAACGCTATTCTCCCTAATCTACAATATGCCTACACCACATCTACAGCTGTGCAGTAGTTCACGAGCCTGGACCACGTGAAGTATGCGGTTCGTGCCAGTAGGCGCCACAGGTGCAGGTTGGCGACCATGGAGAAATTCGCTCTGGCTGCCTTCAAGGACACTGCACCCGTCTAGAGACTAACCGGTCTGCACAATCAAGTCTGTCAACTACAAGAACAGCTATTCGCCATTACATTGTCTACAATCTTACCTAATTTTTCAGTGCAACACGACAATAATTTTACAGAGTCATTATAACAGAATCTTACATTACCTCTATCTATCGGCTATCAGAAGAACGACCACGTGCGCTACTCCGTAAGACATGTGCATAAATGTTCCCTTCTCAATATGTTCTAATCCTCCTGCCAGCACTAATATACATATACCACAATCACAATATCGCTGAGAGCAATACAGGTAATTATGCAGAGAGCTAGGTCTCGTAATCAGTGAAGTATAGTTCACTTAGCAAGAGACGATCGATCTTTACTATCTGTCGTAACATTTTTTTCTTCGAATCCCAATTTAAAATGTTCATTTGATGCCACATTTCAGTCGCAGAGGTTAATTATAGCGTCACTTAGCAAATATGATACAGAGCTATTTAGTACCTCCAAAACTTGACGGTTATCATCAACACGAAAGTTGGTTTGCGCTACACTTTGCAGCACTAGGCACTGTGCTATTCGGATATTTTCCTAGCGCTCTATACTGAATAAGTAACTGCTTCGATCTATGAATGTACACTGACACAGTAACGACGCATTTCTGCCTTTGAGTTTAAGCATCAGAATCTAATTCCATTGTTTAGGGATCTATGCGATAAGATACGAATCAGAGATGTCAAGTAGCGGAGGAACCGTTAACACTGGAACTGCATGTGACTTTCGGGTCCAAAGGTGGTAGGTGGCCGTGCGGTCGTCTTCAGATTAGCGACTCAGCCAGAGCACTGGTATATTGAAGTGCTGCTTGTGGGCGGCATGGTGCACTTTATGGCTTCTGTGTCGGTAGCAGCGGATCAATGTCCGTCCGCGGCAACGCCACGAATAACCTGCCCCTGCACTGCATAGCAGATGATCATGTTCCTCCTCGTCTCACACACTGCCCTGAGCAGAAATTTCCTCTTCAACTGTCTGGTTTACGAAAGAGACGCAGGAGGGATTTGCATAATACTTCACGGTTTCTGACCACGATCAAAATACAACAGAAGTTTAGTATTCCAACATACAATACCCTTACCTGTCATGTATAACTGTGGCTACCTATGGCATAAAAGGGATAATGAATACTTTTAAGTAAGAAAAATTATTTGAGACAAATGTCAAGTTCCGATGCAATAATAAAGTTCATCGATAAAAGGGAAAAATAACTGAAGTCATAAATCATGTTAGAAGTGGCAGAAAATTATTCAAGATTATATATATATCGTTACGAGGAATGGTAAATACCAGGAATGTTGGAAAATTTAACAATATGAGTGAAGGTGGTCAAAATGGGAACCTTACATTGAGTCAGGATTGAGCTCGTCTGTATCAGCTAACTAATTTTCTTGGATATCAGTTGTATACAAAGTAAACGTATCTAACAGCATAAGACTTACGTTGAGTTATTAAACAACGCTATCTCTCTGAGAAGCGTGTCGCGAACAGCAGCGTAATTAGTGTGTGCTTTATCAATGGCACCTGGCGCCTAATTTCACTGAAGTCTGACTGTAGTTAACTGTGTTTTCCGCTTCATGTCTAAGGCACTCTTCCCTCGCAGTTAAGGCCGCATTACACTGCTTAAGGTCTCTGTCAAAATTTCCTTATAAAAACAAGTTTTATAAAATATCTCACTATGAACTGAGATATGCTCTTACATTTCTTGTAGAAGTTAGAGCGTGCTCTTACTGTCATAAAAAGTTGTGTCTAAGATCGTTTATTGTTCAATATGGGCCTCCCTGAAATGAAAAGGTAAGTTTGCGGCAGCTTGAGTCGTTATCATTTGAATGAGGTAACAAGTTTCATACTGGTAAAGTTCAAGTGGTAAAGTTACTCGGAAATTCCTTCCCAGAGAGAGTAAACCTGCCATATTAGTGATCCTAACCAACTGTTTTGCACGAAAGCCTCCATCTCTCACTTTTATGTAACCACCTAGAAACGGATATGACCAGAAAAGTTAAAGTGCACCATAACGGCCTTTGAATGTAAATTGTTGTCACTGGGGTCTATCGCGTAACAGTTCCGCGAATCACGTCTAACCTATCTTCGGATTATAAAGCTGAACTCGCGGAAACTTATACTGCAAAATGACTCAACCATAGATTACAGCGCAGCGTTGCTATATGTGACGACACACCTATGCTAGCGTCTGGTAACCTATTTCAGCGATAAAAGGAGTCGACAACTTGACCACTGACGATAAATCGGGGCGAAGAGAAATGCATTTTGTCGAAACTTACTTATTGCAGCTGCAAAAGGCATAACAACGACAAGTTTGATTTAAATCATATTTTCAAAAAGTCCAGTGCACTTAACATTTCTCGGCATAATATTGCGTGAAACTTTCGCGTTCTTGTATAGGGGCAGCAAGTTCATAATTCATGCTCATAATTCAAGTTTATAACTGAAGCCCGTGTGAAATTTTACTGTGTAAATTTCCTTTTTTCATTTACAATAACAGAGAAATTTAACCAACCACAAGCCAGTACATGGCTGCCGCGAATGATTCATCAGTAAAAGTAAGTGATGTACATATTGCTGCTGGAACTCTCATGATCTCCACCATTCTCTAACAGTGTGTCCTTTCTAATTACCAAGACGCCTCTCCCGATAGCATTAGGAGCTCAATAAGACTGCTGAGTGAAACAACCACTCCAGTCAACTGTCTATAGCATGATAAACACACATTAACAGATGTAATACGTTCCAAATGTATCTCAACAATCATCGTTTAACTACAATACCGGTACCGAATTGAGTTGCGAATAGTGAAAGGATTTTCATCATTTGGGACAGTTTAAAAGATTCGATTGGACATTACCAACTACACAGTGGCAGAAATTCCCGGATTCTAGTTGCATTCTATTCGTGGAAGTGCTGCATCCGCTAACTTCAGTAACTACAAGTGCCCAACCATCGAACTCAGGGCATATATGAAGTCCATACAATCTGTTGAGAACAACAACTTCAAACGTCTAATATCTCACCTAAAACGCTCCGGTATGAACGTTGTGAGAGTTTTAAATTCTTACAGCGGAAATATGTCAAGTAGTAGCTATATTCTTGATGCCTTCCTTTCTTTTGAAAATGGACGAACGTATATGAGACGCAAGAAGCGGGTTATCATCATGTAAGAAGTTCAAAGATCGGGTGTGAACACCGCACAGAGCAGAGTAATGGTCCTGTGATAATGTACCTGAGAACGGATGATTCCCTGCTAAATGTAGACCACAATATACCTTTTTATCATCAGGAATATCTTGACGTTTTTTAACAAGTTAAGGCCTTTCTATTTCACCATCTTATATTTTTCCCCTATAGAAATAGACAGTCGTAGCAGAAGAGTCAGTAAAATGATGTCTTATCTGTAAGAACTAATCATTTTCAAATGTCACGCACTGGAGAGAAGTTTGTTACCTCGTAAAAATAGCGCAGAGCATTGGGGAAAAAACACAAACAATTGTGGAAGCACAAATAGTTCTAACGTGTACCTCCTTCGAATTACCGGAACTTCTCTATTTTTATTTTGCGCTTTAAGTAGTAGATAGTCATTGCTACAGCCGAAGAACCGTTTCTCGCGCCGATCAGCCCACGTCTGAATGTAATGCCATAACAGTATCGTCCGTCATCATGCTATGATAAGGACAACAGCACTGTGGTTCTTGCTAGCAGAATGACTTTATTTTTGTTCTCTCTCTGCTTTATACCACACATTTCACTAAACTTTTAATTCTCTCAAAAGTATTTTAACAGTTTGTTAGGTCGACTATCACTAGTTCACCATAAAAACTCCACGGAAAGGACTTACGGCGTTTTTACAACGTAATTCAGACAGAAACAAGTGAAATTAGTAACCTCTATACATTCGGTTCATCATCACGAGACATAAAAAAAATAGTGTCGACATTTGATAGGAGCAGGGATCATGTGACAGACCAATATACAATTTTCGGGCCAGTTTTGCCTCCACCTGCATTCGGGTCACCGTACACTGTGTTGTGGAGGGTACTTGTAAGATTTTTTTTTTCTAGTAATCGTGAAACCTTCATACTGATTATCATACTGATTAAACAAATCCACGAAGAATCGTGTAGATAATTTCTTTACCTCTTCCGCATCTTTTGTGAATCCAGCTCGGTAAGAGTCCGAAACTGACGAACAAGACTCACTAACTGGTCGAACGAGAGTTTTCTAAGCGACTTCTTTCGTGCGTGAGATCCAGTTCCTTACGATTCTTCCAATAAATCTGACATCCGACATTCCTCCCCCCCCCCCCCCCCCCCCAGTACTACATTTATGCAGTGGATTCACCTTAATTTGCTCCGGACGGACGCTCCTAGATATTTAATGGTTGTCGCTTATTGAAGTTTTTGATCTCCGATCGCATAATCTAACAATCTCAGATTTTTTTCGTTTATTTATGCACATTACTTGACGTTTATCTACTCTCGGAGTCGGCTGCCAATCTTGCACCAAGCGCTGATCATCTACCAGTCGCTTTGGATTTCGTGACCAGTTTCTAACGATGTCACATTCCTGTACACAACTTAAATGTCGAACAGCCTCATGGAACTACATATGCGATCTGCCAGGTCATTTTATTTACGTTTATCGTAAACGGGGGTGGCCCTTTTACGTAGCAAAGAGGTAGTGTAGAATCTACCTTTTTGCATCCAACGATGCCTCCCCATCTGGAACTGTGTCCAGTTTGTAAGTAAGTCTTCAATCGAATACCGTATCGCCGGCCGCGGTGGTCTCGTGGTTCTAGGCGCGCAGTCCGGAACCGCGGGACTGCTACGGTCGCAGGTTCGAATCCTGCCTCGGGCATGGGTGTGTGTGATGTCCTTAGGTTAGTTCGGTTTAAGTAGTTCTAAGTTCTAGGGGACTGATGACCACAGCAGTTGAGTCCCATAGTGCTCAGAGCCATTTGAACCTCTTTTTTTTTTTAATACCGTATCTCTTCGCGTATTCCACATGCACGCGTGTAGTTTAATAGGCGACGGCGCGGAACTGTATCGAAGGCTCTCTGGGCGTTATTTTGGCTACACTGTGCTCACAGAATTACTTTTCTTCACAATGCATTCAGCTTTCCTTCGCCAAATTCAGAAGAATCTTGATTAGAAGTGAAGTAATAGTATAACCAAGCATTATTACCCTTAAAAATAGGTCAATAATCAACAATTTTTCTCACTTCAGGTTGTCGCCAGTATTAGCTGTTTCGTACAAACACCGCCCGTCCAAAAAGTTCAGAGACTGAATTTATTCCTGGAGTACAAGCGACGTCAGCGCAGTAACTACAATGGCAGCTTGGGCTAACAACTGTAAACGACGATGTGCAGTCGACAAGTCAGTTGTGGGAAGGCAGGGTTAACCACTGGACGTGCGATGGTGGTGGTCATGATAGTTTGGTTTGTGGGGCGCTCAACTGCGTGATTATCAGCCACCTTACAAATTCCCAACCTTTTCTCAACGCAATATCGCCAGTTACATGAATGATGATGATATGATGAGGACAACAGAAACACCCAGTCATCTCGAGGCAGGTGAAAATCCCTGACCCCGCCGGGAATCGAACCCGGGACCCCGTGCTCGGGAAGCGGGAACGCAACCGCGAGACCACGAGCTGCGGACCTGGACGTGCGGCCGTAGTCTGTCAAAACTGTTGTGACATAGATCGCAATGGAACAACGAACAGACCATCTCTACATGATGTGTTCAAGATATTCTCCAGAATGCTTTAAAGAAGACAAAAGTGTGTGCAAAGCTTGTTCCGCATACCCTGACTAGAGAATAATAAAAAACGACGCGTGGAAGCCTGCCCCAATTTGTGTGAAATAAACGCACACAATTCTTTTTCGCAAAAAATCATCACGGGTGACGGCACCTGGTTTATACACGCTACTACAAAACGACGAAGTGCAGAATGTGTCTCCGATGGTTCGCCAAGACCTTACGAATCTGACGTGCTACTTGAAGATCCCAAAGAAAGACTTGACAGTTTCACAAGGGTAGTATGAACTTTCTGTGCGTTGTACTGCAGATCGTGGGTGGTGAGAGGGGAGGGGGAGACTATGTAAGACCCATTATGCCTTAAGCCATCTTAACTTTTCCCCATTTTTTATTAATCCAATCTTGAAACCTTTTGGACTCATGGTGTAGTACATTCGTATGCGGCAAATACGGCATAATATTTTTGCCGTATTCACATAAACACGAAAAACAGCATCGCATCACTTGTCAGATTGTCGATCCATTGTCTAATATATCTGTGAATGATTAAACTTCACGCACGATCAAAAAGGTCATCAGCACGAGAACTCTTATTGACACTGAAGTATTTCATGACGTCCGATATTATGGTGCTATGCATTTCCCTTCCATCGACCTCGTGAACAAAGCCAGTTGTTCTGGATGAACCTCGGGTGTAGCGCGCACTTCGGATATTTACCACTAGACAGTTTCATCACTCACGTCTAAGATTTATTATTCTTTTTGCCTGTGGCTCCTCGGCCACTGTGAACATTTTAAATGACAACTTGGTTTCACAACTGCCCGATTTTTCCAACCTTTATTAGTGTTACCGCAGTTTCGGCTGTTAGGCTTCAGTTCAAGTATGTATGTATTCAGAGCGTTGTTACCTAACGTTTTAACTATTTGAACAGCAGTGCCATACCGATTTGTGATTCCATTCCCGTCTTTGGAAAATGGACCAACAACCCAAACTGGAGTAACACAAAGGTTACATCAGCTAGTTGTGGAACCTTGTTGTCATTAGAAAAGTCTCAGGTTAATGTTCAGTCGTGATAACTTATCACAGAAACACCAATCCTAGGTGGGCATCAGGCCATATTCTAAGGCGTGTTTCTGGGACGTTTTGTCTCTTAATGCCGGAGACTGCAGATTTCACAGCCTCTGAGGATGTCTCCAGTATTGGAAGACGAAACGTTAGCCACAGAAGCATGCCTTAAACCGCAGTGTAATGCCCTTATAACTGAAATCAGCAAGAATGTAAAGCCCGCATTGTAAGGTTTGCTAAAGCACCTAACATGCAGTTTGAAACAAAAAATGCCCATGAACTTAGTCTGGAGGGGAGATGCAACGAAACAGAATATTTTAATGCCCAAAGACACTGGCAAATCTACCTTTCTACATTTAATCTTTCGTTTGTGGGTTACAGCGTCAAGTCATTTGAAAGGACGAAACTTCCAGAACGTGAGCAATTATACGTAGTTTCCCTGGCAATTATCCGGCGTTGCTCAAGAGAGGAGGTACGAGTAGATGGCAGCCTGGCGGGAAGCTGGTGGCGGCTTGCGAGAGCACGGCGCGCGGCTTATGGCGTCGTCCGGAGCTACAGGGGCTTCCTTTCTTCCGGACGATTCGGCCACGGCACCGACACACGGCTTGAGCCCGCTGCAGCCCAGGTGCAAGCGGAGAGCTAACCACGCTTCGGAGAGAAGAATTGTGACATTCAGCAGCTCCTCTAAGAAGGTCAGAAATCTGACAAATGTACGAAGGCAGAATTATCAATACCATCCAGGCAACGATGAAAGTTAACGCGTACATAAAAGGAAATTAAATGGCATCGAAAAAGTATTCAAGCCGCTTCCAAAGAGACATCAAGAAAATTAGGCGCAATGCTACACTCCGCTCTTCTACAGTGCTAGACATTGGTTTTCCTTAAATATGAAGGGCATGAAAGAAACAGTCGACTTTATTTAAACTTGCTGGCAGATTAAAACTGTGTGCTGTATCAGGACTCTGTGTGTTTTGTCCCTGCTCCGGCACAGATTTTTAATCTGTCAGCAAGTTTCAAATAGGCGCACATTCCGCTGCAATGTGGAAATTTATTCTGGATACAATGGACTTACTGACAATCTTAGAATCGCTACAGTATTACGTTAGTATCTTGTCACACGAGGAAGAAAGTATTCGCGTTATCTTCTGTGAATTCGTTCTACGCGGATAAAGATTAAGAACGCCGCATGCAACACAAATAGAGCGCATATTTTTACGAACATGGCATATCTACTACGTTATTTCACTCTGCACAATCTGTAAACCAAAAGTTCGACGGCACGAGAAAGGCTGTTTCAAAACAGAAACGTGACTACTGCGGCATTTTTAGTAAACTCATTATTTTCAGGTAATAACGTGTGACCTAATTTTTTACTTAAGCGACCTTCCCTCGGCAACCGAGTTCTGCCGGAACCCGTCTAAATGATGACCGAACAGCTTGAGTATTTTAGAGCAGCGCCCGGCTACGTGTGCATCGACTGACTAGCTACGCTGGCTGTGGACGCGTGCCGCGGAGGCCGGAACTGGCCACACGAATGTGGTTCCAGCGAGCTGAGCACGTCTGCGACCAGATGAAGGTCAGTGTACCATCTGCAAGCCAGCTCCGCAGCCCGCCGTGTCCGGGCTATGGCGGCGGCTGCAGCCGGGCAGGCGCGGCAACGTTGCTGCTGCTGGCCAAGGCGCCGGCATTTTTTCACATCTCCAGCAACAGCCGCCGATTGTACTCCGGCTGTCTGACAGTCCGCTACGGTAACCGCTTGTCAACCAAGGTCACAAATCTATTAGCCCTATCAGCGCTTCCAAAGCCTGTCAAAGCAGGCCGCCGAGGCAATTTCTCCTGAAAGATGGAATCCACTTTCGTAGTGCCGGTCATCGTACACACACACACACACACACACACACACACATATATCAAAAGGGTTACTTACAAGTCAAATTCATATTACCCGCATGAACACACTGGTTCGGTATGAAGTTGAATTTTCGACTTATCACTCCCGCGTATTATTGAAAGTGGCCCTTGACTTACGCCAAGACAAACTTCTCTCCTCTCTGGTTGTAGGAAGGACCCATACAGAAAGTTGCAATCGGAACCAAAGCACAGCTAGGTATTTTTCGCACGGACGAATTACTGCCCAATGTGAAATTCATATTAAATGCAAAATAATCCTTAAACAAATGAGGAACAGACAGTGATTTTTTGGGTGATAAAGCTGGCAAGCAACTTGCCAAATCCAGAATGAGATTCTCACTCTGCAGCGGAGTGTGCGCTGATATGAAACTTCCTGGCAGATTAAAACTGTGTGCCCGACCGAGACTCGAACTCGGGACCTTTGCCTTTCGCGGGCAAGTGCTCTACCATCTGAGCTACCGAAGCACGACTCACGCCCGGTACTCACAGCTTTACTTCTGCCAGTATCTCGTCTCCTACCTTCCAAACTTTACAGAGGCTCTTCTGCGAACCTTCAGCAGCTAATTATCTTCGCTGATAGTGAGATATAATTTCATAAAAATACGTAAGATTATCTCGAGAAACTGCGTTCCCATCTTCAAACTCCCTCTGCGGATTCTCACTACCGCACCTTTCACTAGTTAGAAACGAAGAAAAATATCGAAATGCCACTAAAAGTAGTCGAGGACAAGGACAAAGTACAGCATATAGGTTTGCCAAACATTAACGCGTCGTGTTTCTGTCGATCAACAAAGGCGAAATAACTTATTTGTCCCTATTTCACACAGCATACAGCAGTACCGCCAAGAATTTGCTTTTATTCATTCTCATGACATTGCGGTGTCTGATATCAGCAATGCACCACAGTCGCCATTATCAGTCTGTAACGATGCATCGGTTTCGCAGGGAAGGGAAGAAGGAAGGAATACTGATGTTTAACGTCCCGTCGATGACAAGATCATCAGGGAGAGAAAATAATGCTCCGGTTACGCTAGAATGGGGAAGGAAATCGGCATGCTTCTTTTCAAAGAAGCCACCCGGCCATTCGTTTTAACCTATCCTGGGAAATCACGGGAAACCTGAAGTGGCTGGGCAGAGGGGTTGGAATCCTATTCCCCTGTAACCGAAATCCAGTGCCTTAATCAACTCCTGTCTTCGCTCTGTGACTGCAGCAACTATTTATGTGGTCTTGTAAGTGGAACGACATGAAAGAACCAAAAAACTGTAACCAACATTAATAAGGAACGTTATCACGTTCCGCTGAAACCGCAAGACACTCCTGAACTCATTCAACCAGAAGCGGAACATAACCTGCCGTGTATGTCGGCCGGTGTAACAAGAAGACGAAATGCGAAACACACTTATCACAGTTCCTGAGGGTTGCCTAGCACACTGCCTGTTCATTTAATGTTTACCCGATGTCGATGACGTCGTAGAAGCAGATTTACAATTGTCCTACTGAAAACAAACTCACCAGCGCCGATTATAACCAAACAGATTCTAATGCTTCTTGTGATGTGAAAAAGAAATGGTCACAAGAATTTACCCCAGTCTTAAGACTGGATGTCTGTTGATCGACAGAAGCAAGAAATGAAAGGAAGCGGATACATCTTAGACACCTTAGCTAGGCTACACCTCTTTAATCCATTTCCCTATTGCTGTATCGTCAAACAATGATTCAGAATTAGCAATCAATTTAAATAGAATTTATATGGAGAGCTCTTTCTTCGGAGTTGCAAAAATACATCATTTGGTCGCGACACGCGATGGTATGAATGGCACTGCAGTGCAATAGAGCCATCCGAATAGCGGTATGTGCCGTCTTTAGTATCCAAGCTCGTAAGAACTCATGGACTCCAACGCTTCGATGTCTGTTTCGTTTTTGGGTACTACAATGAAAAACTGTCGAGCAATACATTAATTAAAGCACACACAAACAGTTACACACTTAACCTGACCTCGAGATCGTTAATGACTACGTATTATCATACGATATAGTAGACAATGTCTTCAATACTTATTAAAGAGCCGTCTTTTTAAATTTTATAGAAATGTTAATTACGACGTACTTTAGGTGAAGTCTCCAGGTAATGGTGCTCTGACATAGGTTGCGCGTGACGGCCAACATATCTGCACCGGCTGAGGAGATATTTGTATCTAAGCGTTTCTAGACAACAAGATTATTCTTGGTCACGAATGTTGCACTGGGAGTGAACTTTATCAACATTGCTCTTTAATCTATAGATTTTACGTTCTCCATGACATCCTGTATCTCTCAAATCTTTTACGATATTTTACAATCACTAGGAGGCAGAATATAAAACATTTCGTTTTTATCAGAGCACAGAATTCACCAGTGGGGAAATTGTACAGGGGTAAACTGATAACCGAATTTTAGGTATAATTACTAGAAGAAATGACCTTGTTAATGACAGGAAAATGGTGTGTGTCAGTCAGATGCTAGCTTTATGTGGAACTTAGTGCCTGCTAATGACAATGTTGTACATAGTTAAGAAAAAACAGGAAGATTATACTGAGAAGTATAGACGTTTGAGGATGTTTAATGAAAACCGGCATAATGCTTTGAAATACGCCAGTGTTATGCGACTAAACTAAATAATAATGCAGAGTTACGATCGAAAATGACATACTATTCATTATGGATGGCAATTAAATTTATGGATCTATTCTCTTCCTCATTGTGACGATTTTCTGACGAAAAGCAGCACGTAAAACACATTTTCAGACTTTTTATATAACAGCAGTACAGAACTGGTGCGCAGTAATACAGAACAAAATGCCTTTTGTCTGTAATTTACAGAATCCTAAGTTTGACTAAAAAGGCTTTCAATGGAAAAGAAAACTCATTCTTCAGAAATCGCCTTCAAGCATAACCTGCATAATGAAGACGCATGGAAAAACGTAGATTTTGTTTTCCTAAACCGAGCGAGGTGGCGCAGTTGTTAGCACACTGGACTCTCGTTCGGGAGGACGACGGTTCAATCCCGCGTCCGGCCATCCTGATTTAGGTTTTCCGTGATTTCCCCAAATCGCTTCAGGCAAATGCCGGAGTGGTTCCTTTGACAGGGCACGGTCGACTTCCTTCCCCATCCTTCCATAATCCGATGAAACCGATGACCTCGATGTTCGGTCTCTTCCACCATATCAACCCAACCTAAATTTCAGATCGATCGAGTAACTGACATCAGAAGTAGAACATGATACAAATGAAAATGAGAAGGAGTCATATGGGGAGATATTTTATCTCAGTTCACAGTCCAATGGAAAAGGATTGATAGTTAATGGTACCAAGCACTCTAGGCAATATGCTGTACAGCTACTAGCGGAAATGTTGAGAAAAAAATGAAACTTGTAGAAAAGAAAAATAAGTGAAATTATAATGAAATCTAGACCTTTAGCTGCTTATAGGCGGACAGTGTGTTCGACTTGTAAGCTGAAGGTCCCGGGTTCGAGTCCCGGTCGGCGCACACATTTTTCAACTGTCCCCGTTGATATTTGTCAACGCCTGTAAGCAGCTAAAGGTCTAGATTTCATTATAAGTTCATTCTTCGAGAGCTGCAAGATCACCAATGATACCTGTACAGATACCAGCTACATATAGAAAAATAAGTGTACGGCTTGGTAGTATATGTTCTAGACACTCCAAACTTTATAATCGTCTTCACTGGCACAACCTCCGAAACAATTTTCCAAGAATAGCATACATACAAAACAATATTGAGTGAGATATCAAAATTAAGCGGCTGCTTGGTAGTCAATCATATTATAACGTAAAGCGCGGAAAATGCAATTCAATGCCCTTTATCCTGCTTAAATGACGATAAATACTGTTGCGTGACTTAAACCTTTTTCAGCCTCGTTCCCATCTCAGCGTCCCAGATAATGACAAAGAAGCAAGATAAAACGTTCTTCTTGATTAGCCACGAATGCTACATTGTTCACAGTGAGCATGTTACTCAATGAATATTACATGTATGGATATTATATTTACCAAATACGTCGACTTTCTGCAAAAGTTTTCAGTCTCGTGGGACCAAATATAAATAAAATCCGCCTAACTGAAAGAAGTACATCCCTCAAGGAAATACTAATGCATCAATCCAGTTTCCAAAGTAAGTAAGGATTTTTGAACCGAAGCAGTTCCTGAAATCGTATATGAGTATCCTACACCTGCTAACCATTTCCTAGTAAGAGGGATGGCACGAGGTTTAGTGAGCACTGTGTGTGCATAAAGTGTGTGTTAAGTGCGTAGTTCTTGCCACTCGAGGTTGTGGGGGTGATCAATGTATGCTACTTACCTCATAATATTTGCTTATTTTACCGGACAGGGTGCTTTATCCTTCAGCAGTTACAGCTGGTTTCAGTAACTGATAGTGAATAACGATGCGTTCTGTTGTACCATCAGTTTCTGGCAGGCGCAGAGCGACGGTTATAATCGCACAGCTACTTTCCGTCCTACATCATTTTTTCCCCTTTCACTGAATAACAGAGAAAGGAAACACTTCATTTGGCGATACAAGTTATTCACCTTTTTTATTTCTCCAAGTTCTTTCAAATGCCGGGAAACTGTGCAATAACTTACATCCGATGACAGTAATGTCACTACCGCGTCCCTGTCCAGTCTGTTAACCGTCAACCCCCTCTAGGTTTTATCACTGATAGCTGTCAATGCAAGCCACACAATTCACGTCCAACATCACACCACCGAATTTTATTTTTTTACCCATCACTTCATGGTTTTAATTTCCTTTGCGAAATCTAAAAGAGCAGCCGAAGTTTCTGGTTAGTTCAGTTTTAAACTGGTAAATACACGTCCATATTTTGTTTACAGAAAGGCCACACGTCATGCTAGCACTCAAATGATGCCTTACTAAAAGAAAAGTTAAGTACACGCACATTTCTAGAGAAATATCAAAGGTAAGCCAAACCAGAATTCAAAATGTCATGTACAGTAATGACAAATATCAAAAAGTAAGATGTTGACAAAGCCCATGGAATTGAATACAACTTTTTGTAAAAAAGAAAAAAAACTACGGTTACATACTTTCCTCAAGTTGCGACCTAATCGTGGAGTAGGCACAGGGATCCAGAAATACGTCATACGTATTTTTACTCCGATCACTGGTCACAAAACTTTAAGTCAATTAACTCCGCTCCGTACGGACACTCTTCAGACATGAATGCAGGAAACGTGCTAAGACGTCCAAATAACATGTATGCATATGGTACAATGCATAAACAGAAAGAAACCAGAACTAAAACATCTTTTGCGAAAAAAAAGGCGAAGGGAGGGGGGGGGGAGGAGGAGGGAGGGAGTGCACTATAAGGAGTGCGATGTAATATCGATTGAAAAAATAAATATTTCACCTGGATAATGCTAATGGGATAATGAATTACAACAACATAAAATATTCCTTTTAACTCCCTCTGAAGCAGCTTTCCAATCAAGTAAAACATAGCGGCTCCCACAGATTGAGTTTGTATTTTCTCTGCATGGTAGTCAAATTACAAGTTCGTTTTTGTCTGTCAAAGGAGATCTAATTACAAACCAATTGAGCCCAATTTCCGGGTAAAGTCAATGTGAAAGCTAGCTTGCCATTATTGTCTCTGGAGCGGATCAAATATTTAATAAGCGGGAACACTGACATGGTAACGCAATGCATTTCGTTTCTCGTTGTGAGACGGTCATGTATTCGCCACGGGAAGGACGCAGTTGAAATAAGTGTGAAAGCACGGAAGTCATAATACGCGAGTCTTTGTTATTGCTGTATCTCTTTTCTCATTTGTAATGTTAAACACAGACCTATCGGCAGTATTTCAAGACTGGCTCTCCAAGAAAAATAATGACCGCGAGAGGAGAGGGGTATTGGATGAGACGAGCACAAAAAATTCTGAACCTTTCTCATGATCACCTAACTGGTAATCCGTGAAAGATAATCACGAAGTGAGTTCAGTAACCTCTAATGACTGACGACATACTGCTATGGGGAAGAAATACGAGTTTTTCACTTCTTAACGCAGTCGCAGCAAATTCAAATCTGCACAGGCAATACAAAACACTTACTGCTGATTAACTAAATTTCTCGTATCCTCAGTCTCAAATACGTTCGCTAATCGATCATGAAAATAATCATCATTTTCTATCCGTCCTGTGGAGCATCATGCATCAACGAAATATTTCCAAGTTTTTTTGTTTTTACCTAAACCCTTTATTTAGTTTTCCCTTCCTATACTCATTCCCCTTCGGTGATGCGATTCAGTTGTTTCTTGGTCTTTCCCGCCATCTCCTGTCCTTTACATGCCATCTCACCGCCATCTGAGCAGTATAATCTGGTTTTCTTGAAGTGTATTCAAACCACATCCATTTTTTATGTCTACACTGACTGCACTTTCATCACTATTCTTCAATAGGTTTTAATCTGAAATCAACTTTGGCCGTTTTAGAAAGAAGTGTCGAAGTACCGATCAATGATACTGAGTTGAAAGGTAATGTTTGTTTAGCATTCGTTGAGGGCAGATTTCACATTATTGTTAATGTTTCTTAACTTGTTTCCTCTGTGAAGATTAACGTTTTCCACTATTTCTGAACTTCCAACATTCATGTATTACACTGGAATTATTTTAGAATGACCCGATAAAGACGCGGTTATGTCATAGCTATTGCAGTGAACTGTGATCTGTAAATTCAGGGCGCTTGAGAACTTTTATATGTTTTAACGTTTCGTATTTTTACTTTTCACTGGTGATACTTTTTGGCGTATGCACCTGTTCGATACTGGTCACAACTAAGGAATATACACGCAACTGTAACACGAATCTAAATAAATAGGTTTTTCCACATTTTCTTCAGACTAATTTCATCTGCGTCAGCTTCACGAATGTGAGTTTAAGCCTACCTTCGCCCACCGGTTTTTGTAGCTACGCTCCAAGGAAGACAATATAGTTTACTACTACTATCTATTAGTGTTCCCAGCAACTTTGAGGTGACTCATTAGACTATATTAATTCAGTTCTTTGGTGGTGGTGGTGGTGGTGGTGGTGGTGGTGGTGGTGGTGGTGGTCTTCGGCCGCATAGATCTTCATTTCTTCTTTAACTTTTATAATTTTTCCTTAACCCTTCTTAAAATTATATGACAACAAGCAGATGCCGTAAGGAAAACAAACCAAGACACTGGCAATACTTGAAAGTATGTCACCCACGAGTTTCAGAAGTTACTATCACTGAAACAACTTTGTAATGCCCTTTATGTTATAGAGTTTAGAAGACAATTATTAGTTTGAACGATAAATTAAAAAAGCATAAATGGACACAACAGAACCACAAATAAGGAAACTATAGCGCTTATTTAGAATCTCACAGCCCGAAACTATACCGCAATGAAGTAACAGTATAAAGATCAAAAAGTTGTTTGGTTAAGGTATAATATTCAGAGTTCTCAACATGTGAGTACTGTGGACAAACGGACTCCCACTTGCGCTTCATCCGTCAGCATCGGCGAATGAAAGCGCAACCGGACACGCAAAATGCGCATTAATGCTGATTCACATACACGCAGGTTTGTGAGAAACATGGCTGCCTCTAACAGGAGTTTCGCGTATCGATCTGGAGGTAGCGATATTTACATGAGGCACATTGCTGATATGATATCTGCCTGATATTGTATCTTCTGACGCTAAACATTCAACCAGATATGTGACCGTTGCTCATGTTTTGTTCTAGGGTATCTACATATCTGCACTATATTCTACGTCAACTAAAAATATTTAAGTAGAACGTAAGTGATTTTTTTGAATGCACATAAATAATACGCTCCTGCTAGTTAAATATTTCGCGTCCTATTTCAATTCTGCATCATTTACTTACACACACACACACACACACACACACACACACACACACGGCAGCAAATATCACACAAATTCTGTCATTAGTATGAAATAAGGTTGCATTTTAACTACGAACCTTACATTCTTCAGCAGGCTTCGTGTTGATCCCAGGCATCCTCTCAGAATGTAGCTTCTAAACCCTCAAAAAAAATTTTTTTGCCTATAATGTAAACTTCGCTAATTTCGTAGCGCCATCGAGGCCACTTCACTAAAGTTTCTCCCGCTCTGGACTAGTCCATTATCACGAACGACAAAGTAAGAAACACGTTTTGCGTGAAACGAAAGACGTTAAGTAAACGCCTCTTGAAAGTAGGGCGTACAGATCTTTGGAGCGAACTTCGGAATACCGGTATCATAGACAGAGAGCCGACGACCATTAACCGAGGAGCATACTGCACTGCCCTACACAGCTCTCTGCTCCCAACTGGCACCTTATCTGGGCAAGAGCCGATACCACCTTATTGAACGTGCCACAGCGCACAGATGCGTCTTTTTGGAACTTATCAGCTCAGTCACTAAAACACGGACGCCATCTATGCACGAGATAAGCGCCCGTCAAGATATCCGTGAAAGCACTAAACGGAATAAAACGATACAAAGAGCATACGTCTTCCTTTGCAACCATCAGAGTGAGGCAGCTGATCTCTGTTTCCATACCCGTCACGCAATTATCAGTTTTGATCCACGAGTAACTGTCTTACGTACATCTATTTAGAAACACGGAGTAGTGTATGAACGAATAATTGACTTCTAGGTAGCGAAAAATAATAGATACCCGTCAACTATATATAACACCACTTCAACAGATATCTATGAATTTACTCACAATATAGGTATGAACATCTTAGCACGACACTCGTGCTTATCAATAAATTGTTAGCAAAAGTAAAAGTCTGTGAGCTAAAGTATACAACAGGGGAAGCGCTTGTATCTGAAATTACGCCATTCGGAGTGTCAAACTTACAGATTTAAATATATCTGATCACGATGTAACACGAGACAATATACCTTACTTTAATGTAATCAGTTCATATTTTCGAACATTATAGAATTTCTGTTTATCTTTCTAGGAGAAGATGTGAATTTACATACCAAGTAAGCCAACACTCGTGAGTGACAAATGTCATCGTCTCCGCTAACACCAACAAATGTGTTAGTTTTATATTGGGACCAAAAAAAGTGCTTTTGTGGGAGCATTCTTTTATAACATGTTTAGCTCCAATGAACTTTTAGGACAGAGTGTCGTTTCTTTATTAATTACAACGTCAGTACTTTGGCAAATTGTATTTGTACAGACTGTGCATTATGAATTGACATTTCGATTGTACGCGCTACTAGGCTGTTGCGATGAAACTGCAGAAACAACTCATTCTCCGAGCGCTTGATGCTGAGAGCACGACCGCCACCACTCAACGACCGTATCACCGTACATTCCGTAAGCGGTTTATCAGCCATCACTTGGTTGCGCACAAAACGTATTTCAACTTCAAGACCTAAGACCGAAGTTCAGAAAAATTTGATGATATTAACAGATTAACGAAATCCCCCGCTAGCATCGAATAGTATGTTGCCTAATTTTCCTCAGCGCCACTAAAGAACGTAATAGGGCAAGTTTTGCAGCTTATCTCAAAATAACGATTTGTCACATGTAACTTCATCATGGTACCCGCATTACCAACATCTGTACTGCGACACCAGGCAGACGGATCGATGATTTTCGCGACACTAGCATGCACATACACTGATGAATCAAACGTTATGAACACCTGCTTAATAGCTTATTTGTCCGTGTTTGGAACGGAATACATCACTGATTCTGCGTATCAGGGATCCGACAGTTTGTTAGAAGGTTTGTGGAGATATGCGGCATTAGATGTCTACGAACAGGTTATGTAACTCGCGTAAATAGCGGACCGCTGATTTGCGTACGCTGTAATGGCATCCGATAGCGACCCAGATGGGTTCCACATGATTTACTTCAGGCGAATTTGGTCGCCATGACATCAACAAGAGCTCACTATAATACTCCTCAAAACCACTGTAGCACGGTTCTGATACCGAGACACGGGCAATTATACTGTTAAAAGATGACATTGCTGTCGGGGAAGACATCAAGCATGAAGGGATTCTTGTGGTTTGCAGCTGTCAACTTGTCTTCGGTTACTATCATAGGTCTTATGGAAGCGCAGGAGCATGTCTCCCATAGCATAATACTGCTCCCACCAGTCTGTGTCCGTGGCGCGCTACACATTTCGAGCCCCCGTTCACTTCGGTGATGGCGATTGTGGAGACGACCAGCGACCTAGTGTAGCAAAAATGTGATCACCCGAAAAACCGACACGTTTCCATTGATGACGGTCGAATCCCAATGGTTCCGTGCCCACTGCAATCGTAATGACGACGTCGTTGGGTCAACATGTGAACACGTAGGGGTGTCTGCTGCGGAGCTCCATGTTCAACGATGTACGATGAACGGTGTGCTCCGAAACACTTGTGCGTGCACCAGCATTGCGCTCTTTCGGCAGAGATGCCACAGATTGTTATCTATCTACTTCACGGAGCAGACAAGCCTCCCCAACTCACATTCTGTGAAGAGTGCCTAGTGCTAGTTTCACTCTCCTTCCACCACTTTCCGTAGATGCTCAAGAAAGTAGCACGTGACCATTCGACTAGCTTCGCTGTTTTCGAGATAGTCATTCACAGGCTCTGTGTAATAATAATCTGTCCTTTGTCAAAGTCGCTTATCTCAATGGAATTCTCCCGTTTGCAGCCCATATCTTCGTCAAGGTGCTCCCTCGTCCGTGTTTGCTCCGCTTACATGCTCTTGTTATCCTATTACGTGCCCGCAACGCCACCAGGCTGCATCCAACGTCGCGGTGGGCAGTAGTCATAACGTTTTGGCTTGTCACTGTGTTTTTGATCGCTTAAGGTCTAATGTGGATGCTATTAAGGAAAAAGGAAGTATCTGCAAAGCGTAATTATGTATTTGGCTATCTTGGGGACTGAATGAAACTTGACAAGGGAATATTCGCTACAGAGAGATGTCCACCTGCAATTCTAATATCGCTTCGGGCCAGTGTACACTAGCCTTACTGAATCGCATATCATAAAAAGACTGAAGTATCCTTTTCTAGCAGAGAGAGAATTGTCCGAAACGTGTGCGACTTTCGTGAAACATTACTTGCAGTGGAACATCTGCTGCGGTATCAATTAGCTAGACGTCTCTGCTGGTCAGTGTATTACGCGTTTTGCAACAATTCTTTCTCGCTGGAATGATACTACGTAACAGTTTGGGGCCTGCTTCGGAGTGAGAACACTGATTGTGCTCGTTCTTTCGGGACATTCTACAAGCAACGTAAGGAAGGAAGACTGGGTTTAACGTCCCGTCGACATCGAGGTCATTAGAAACGGAGCAAAAGCTCGGATCGTGTCAAAGGGAAGGAAATCGGCTCTGCCCTTTCTAAGGCACCATCCCGGAATTTGCCAAGGGTGATTTAGGAAAATCACGGAAAACCTAAACCTGGATGGCCCACCGTGTGTTTGAACTGTCGTCCTCCCGAATGCGAGTCAAATGTGCTAAACACTGCACCACATCGGTGGACATTCTACAAATTTTACCTTTCGTGTGGATGGGACAAAGCTGCAAAGAAACTGGTGGACTGGCAACAGCATTTGAAAAGTATATACGAGTATATGGAACTAGGGCGAGACGACTCACTGATACCTTCAGTGCAGAAGTACAAACATGCTCGAACTCTTACGGGTATCAGCAAATCGCTGCGAATAGTGAGGCGCAGGGCACTACGTCAGTACTGAGTGGATAAGTTGTAAATTTGAACCGGTCAGGGACTGCGTCCGAATGGCCGAGACGGTTAAAAGACGGTCGCGAGATGGTCGCGAGGAATGGAAAAAATCCAGGTTCGAGTCCCAGTCTGGCACAAATTTCCAACTTTCCCACCGATGTATTTCAATGCCCGAAGCGCTCATGCCTTTATTTCCTTTGAATCATTTGAAAGCGTATCAATTACCGAACCTGGGTAACTGGCAGTGAACATGGAGCTGTTCATTTTCCCTTTTGCTTTTCCTTTCGATGGAAGTATTATCATATTATATGTCACTTTGTAGAAATGCACAAAAACACACTGGAAAACTTTAATACTAATGACCACATAAGGATGATAGTCATTGTCTTTCGGATTACGAATACCGTATTTTAAAACTGTCCCATGAACTCCGATAAGACATATTTAATGTAATCAGTACGTTCGTTAGAAGCATACTGAAAACGGAACAGCTCTATAACAGTGCAGAGTCGCTTATCTCGTTCTCGAGACCATTTATCACTTAAAATTACAGAAAATGACAGCATACATTATATAAAGCTATTTGTGTAGTGAGAATATCCATGTCTTGTGTTGCATACCTTGACTTAAAAGGCTGTACTTAATGAATGTTGTTTATCGTTTTGTTTCCTTTCTAGAATTGCTCGTACTATGGACATCGTCATTAGAGCCAACTGCGAATCTAACACACAAAGGCCACGAACAAAATCAGGATTCGCTGTTCCTTCGTTTATGCGAACACATTTTCCCCACAGACGAATATTATTTATTGAGTAAGAAAGATTATCATCATACAAGTTTCAACTCATGGTTCTATGGGAAGTAGTACGATGCCTCCCCCTTCCACCAGACAGTGAACTGGTTCACCAGTGTCAGCGAGCGTGTGACTTTCTTTCCACACTGGCTGCATCAGTGGCAAATACACGCCATTTTGAAAAATATTCTTTCAGACATCGCTTCCGTTAAGCGGTAGTGGACGCCGCAGACGACTCTGGCCTGAGGAGGGAATGGACGTGTTTGGGTTAATACCAGTAGTTACACCGCTGGAAATGGGGAGTGTTATATTTTCTTTCATAGCACGCAGTTCTAATCAGAAGTTATGAAAAGCACGCAGCTCTTATCTAAAATTACGCTGATCAAGCACATAATAAAATCACAGATCAGGTGTGTCCGACAGAGAGAAGGCACGACTTAATAATCACTGTTCCCGTTGGAAGATACGATAGATACATTCCACTACGCTGCTTGGAGACAGAGTCTAAATGCACGTCCATCCATTCTCGCCGTGGTTACACGGGCCTCTTTTACAGTTTCTGAAATGTTGTTGACAATGTAGATGACCGCGTCATATCAAATTTCAAATGAGGACAGTAAACGTGACAATCCGTGAGACAGAGTGAGAGAGTTGAATAGCGCTATCTGCACAGATTACAGCAGATTAACCTCGGACACGATACTACAATGCGAAAAAAAAATTAAGAAAAAACCAGTGTGAGGTTTTATTTTAACGTCTTCCTGCCATTAACAAACACCAGAGCAAGTGGTCGTTGATGACACCCCACATGTCCAGCGTTAGTGATTCGGTAGATTGTAAGCTTGTTCTCTATGCCACCAGTTGTGCTGTGACCGATTGCACATAGAACGTGGTAACACTCTTCACGAAAAATTTAAAAATTATGGCTGTCGTTGCGCCACAGAAGACAGGCAAAGTAAACCAGATACGTCGTAGGCAAATGGTACAAAGCACGCCGTACTTGTAAACCATCGTTTTCAGTTGGCCTCGGGATAGTTTTTCTAAAAATTCGTGTTACTTTTTATTAATGTTTAGCGGTACATTTAATTTTGTATAATGAAACAAATGGCATCAAAGACGTGATTTACGAGCTGTAAATATCTCCTTATCCCCTTGTGCAGGTGGTGTCATGATTGATTGGCGATGAAACGATCCTAACTACGAACAATAAGATTCTAATCATATATCTAAGCGGTGGTATTTTACATTTGTCTGACGACATCACGAAATAGTTATGATAATTACATGTAACCTGCAGGCTTCCCAGCCACACGTACAACATTATATTCTCTGGCTACTGACAACTAATGACACCAAGTGATGTTTCTGTGACATTACAATAGGTTAACACTTCACCGCTAGTAGTTCGCATATGTCTGATCACACTGTTAATATATCAAATCTTGTATGACAGTACAGACTACTGGTAAAGTCACAGTGTCCCCCAGCTGTATCATAGTAATATACGAAATGAGCAACAGGTACTTGTCACTCGACTTCAATATAAATTTTCAAGGCTCGCCCGTCACCCAAGCAATCGCCTTCTCCCATCGAGCTGCATCACTGACAAAAGCTTCCTTCGCTTTACTAACTCCCTCTCGCGGACAAAAACCACTACGGAAAATTGAGGCTTCGACGGGCAGAGGTCAGACATTTCCTTGAGGAATATCGAAAAAGTAACGATGACAAAGCGTACTCTGTCACAGTACTGCGTACTAAGTATTCTACAATGTAATACGCACATAATCACAGCAATTACTGATAAAATAGTGAGAAATATGAGAACCAATACTTCGGCTACATTACAGCTACACTATGGGATATTTCTATTATCGTAGTTTATTATCCACCGAGTCTTTTGCGTGTAGGCAACCAGTCTAAAGTATACAGAGGAAAACGCCATACCGAGAGGCCTTAGTGTCATCCTCTGACGTTAGGCGTCATTTGGCTGCGGTTTGGAGAGTCATGCGGTCAGCATACCGCTCTCCAGGCCGTTGTCAGCTTTCCAGATCTTGCAGCCGCAACTTCTCACTCATTTAGCTCCTCAGCAGGCCTCACGAGGCGGAATGCTTTCCACTTCTCCCACAAATGAAAAATCGCTAGCAGTACGGGAAGTGAACCCAGGTACACCGCACGACAGTCGCACATGCTGAATGCTCGTAGGAGGAATCGGGCGCAGAGACATAACGTCTATCCACAATCCACAAGAACGTTTATTGTTGATAAAAGAGAAAAAAACGGAGGAAAGTAAACAAACATCGAGTAATTAAACGTACATGATAAACCATGAATGAAGTAACAGCAAAAGCACGACAAAAATATCAAAGTTAAGGTATTTAAGGTAACGCCGTTTCTAGTACTAATGGCAACAAATACTTTTTAGTCTACTGGTCGTTTGAAATACGATTCAATTATACTCTCTCATCCCTAAGGCCATACATGATTAGAAGTTCAAAATTAAATCTGCCTATATCCTTAAAACGGAAGGAGAAAGGATGATAATTCTCTTTCACACAGATGATATGGTGATAAATTAAAAAAGAACAGAAGGACGCTCGTCTATAGAGGAGGAAGCGCAAAGAACGGCTTTCGAACTCAGTAGATAGGATGATTCGAAAGGTTGCGCAAAAGATTGAAGGAACTGTGATAGGAGTCGAAATACAATAACAATGGACTAGGAAATTACGGTCTTGGAAGCCAGTGAAAGTTTTGGAATGGCAAGAACAGGAAGGACAATCAATGTACACGCTTCAGAAAAACTAATGTACTCTTTACTCAACAACGTTGTTCATTACAGAAGGCGTCCAAAATGACGGTCACTACATTAAATACAGGCATAGCATCTTTGCAGAAAATTCTGGCTCACTCTACGCAGATCATCTTGATAGTATTTCGAGTTCTGGCCTGCTCGCTGATTAAGTTTTAAAGAGGTGCGTTAGTCTGACCGTCCGAAGGTAGTGTAATCACTCGTCTCTTACGGATACCAGACATGGTACGAACCTCATCAGACGTTGCAAGTATCCCGGCAAGAAGCGTTTCTCAGTTGTGAACTAGCCTCACGTAAACGAGGCTTCTGGTGCGCCCCCACGAAAAAAAGAAATTCAAGAGGGCATTAGACCAGGGGAGCGAGGTGACCATGCGCTTGGACTACCCCTTCCGATCCAACGCCTGTGACACGTCCACACCAACTGCTACAAGAGGTAAAGACTTAAAAACAAACGGAATGCGCCTGAATGACAAGCAGTTGCACGTTCACAGAAACAGTACATTATCTTTGGTGAACTGTTGCATTTAGACTCCTCTTTCAGCTCCTTCAATTTGTGTGCAACCTTTTGAACAACCCTGTACACAGTACTTGGTTAAAGAATACGCAACTGTCACACAACAATGGATTGCTCACAAACGACCTATCCTCTTCCAGGTACATGTAAACATGTCGAAGAACCGAGACAGCAGGGGTTCCAACAAGAGTTACCACGTCACTGCTTTAATTCTTCAAGCAAGGACGTCAATAACAGAAACTTCTGGGAGAAGAAAAGTAGACATGATCTCATGATCAGAGAACATACGCTAATGTAACGGAAGTCAGTCTGACGTCGTGTTTAATAACAGTCAGTCTGCAGGAACATTTGCGGAAGTATGTGCGCAAATCAACGATGACATGGCCTTTATGAAGCAGATTTGAAAAGAAACTGTCAAGCTCGTAATATCAACGAAGTTAAATTGATTGTAAGGATAGGAGACTGGCGACCCATCGACACATAACCGGACGATATAGACAGCACTACAAATATGCAAGGCACGATAAAGTATGTTTCATATGACACCACCAGCACAAAATACTGCTGGCGTTATATGCGAAAGAATACTGATACAAGAAACACTGAAGATAGCACATACAGTGCTGCATCGTGAATGGGTAGAAAAGTAATAAATTATTTACGTCTTCTATAAGACGGAAATTTACTTATCAAGCACGGAAATTAAGAAGAGCTGAAACATCCAAAAGACTAGTATGTAAAAGTATGGCTCAGCCCCTGATCAACAGTCTGTTAACTGGCCCTTTTATCTATCGAATCTTCAGTTCATTAATCGAGGTAACCTGCAAAATGAGTTTTTGTTATCTGAAAATGTAGCTTTAAAGACAAGACTAAGTATATTCTTAAAACATGACACACTCCTATACATTTTACTGGTTAGTTAACGAATCAAGAACCAACTACTGTTAATTCAGTTCCACCTTAAAGATATGTATACATTGCTTTCATTGGTTATTTGGTACAGTTAGAATTAAATATGCCATTTCTCACATAGCTTTTTTACTGTAGGGATCCATCATCTCATCAAGAAACTACAATCACAAGGGTGACGGGGCCGGGGCCGTCGACAGCTAACGTAAACAACAATAGCCGTTGGAAGATGAACCTGTCCGTTTGAAATCGGCAACGGCGCTATTTGCGTAAGTAAATAGCATTTCAATACTGGCTGGCTGTTGTTTTGTTCTTTGCGTGAATCAACTTGTACTTTATAGCTATCTGTAACTTTACATTCTCCTCAGATCAAAACCAATCACACCATCGACTCCAGAAATTAGTTCGAGTACCGCCATCTACATTATGTATAAGGGAACACTGTTCAGCTAGATCCTTACTTAGAAAATGTGCTTCTGGTTGGTTGTAATCATGTTACACCTCACGTAAGAAAGAGATAGTCTTCCACCACTTTTGGAATCCGACAACGCCAGGGTCGTCGACTATCGAGACTGCTGTTTACCGTTCCACGATGTTGCTGCTCGCGACTATCATGCAAATGCGAAATCGATTAATTCGGTAGAGCCACACTCGGTGCCATGCAGGATCTCAACTGACCAACGGGACAAGCGCCAGAGACGAAAGATGTATTGGTCGCTCGTCCGTACAGCCACATCATGTACCTCGAGGCGAGAACCAGACTTCTTTTCAGTAAGGTAAGTACCCACAAGGACAGCCGGACGACGTCTGGTGCACCACCAACTGACAGCACGCCAACCCTTGTTCCGAGCCAGCCGGGGTGGCCGAGCTGTTCTAGGCGCTACAGTCTGGAACCGCGCGACCGCTACGGTCGCAGGTTTGGATCCTGCCTTGGGCATGGATGTGTGTGATGTCCTTAGGTTGGTTAGGTTTAAGTAGTTCTAAGTTCTAGGGAACTGATGACCTCAGAAGTTAAGTCCCATAGTGCTCAGAGCCATTTTTGAACCTTGTTCCGGCTCCCTCGGCAGCAACAAGAAATGCAACGACAGCGCTGGGACCACGTAGCCTTTTCAGACGAGTCTCGGTCATGTGTACAGCATCACGCCGGACGGATTTGGGTGCAGAAGGTCTGACAAGAACGAAAGCTGTCACATTACATTCTTCGTCTTTATACGGACCCTGCACCAGGCGTGATGGTACGTGCATGCCATAGTACATGGTTCGCACGCGCAGTAATATGGATATCAGACGTTACATTTCTGACGTGTTAGAGTCAATGGCTGGTCTTCTTTTCAAGGCCTCCGTAACGTTATCTTCCAACAAGATAACGCTCATACTGTCGTGAACAACTTCGCTGCAGAAAGTGTTTGACTGTTGCCCTGGCTAGCACTTTCTCCAGATCTCTCATCCACTGGAAACATCTGGCCGTGGGCTGGCACGACACCACTCGGCAGCCATTACTACTGATAAAATATGGCATAAAGTTAAAACAGTATCTGTCATCGAAGCTGATTTCGAATCTATACCCAACCGTTGCGAGAGACGTTTTTGCTGCTACAGGTGGCTCCGTGTACTAAATTTCGCGTCCTGTAATATCCCTAAGCTCCTAAAAATTTAATAATGTCCTCTCCTACTATACTGTCGATGACCAATAAGTAAAATTTCGTTATTGGAACTGCAATTTTAATGGCCAGTTGCGTATTTGCAATTCCCTCGTGAACACCGTGAATGGAACGGAGGTGGTGTTATTCAAATGTTACTGATACTGAAGACTAATCTTTTTTTGGTCCCGGACATATTACAACTGGTATGATCTTGACGGGAAAGGAAGAATGGTTCGATCAGCTGAAATGTGGAGATGGCGTGACGTACCGGGTTGCGGCTGTTGAGCAGCTCCTCGACGTGGCACTGCCACTCGAGCGCGCGCAGGTAGAGGTGGTGCCAGCGGCGCTCGAGGGTGCGCGCGACGCGCCACGCGCTGCCCGCCGACCGCGACCTTCCTGTCCTCCCACACGCCGCTGTCCCGCTCGAGGCTCCACCCTCGTCGTCGCTAGCCGCAGACGTCGCCGCTGCAGCCGCAGCCGCTTTCTCACACAACCGCACTACAGATGTCACGATCTTTCCGTGCGACTTTATGCCTCGAAGCAGCACCTGCAAACAAATAAAGTCTCCTTTTTTAATTTCGCCGAGCGCAGGGACCGAGCTGTTGTACATGAGCAAAAACACAGAAATTAGTTTCCCACTGTCGATTTAGATAGGCAGCTGATACGCCCACCAGCGAATAGTGATTTGTTGACTAAGCAGTGCAACAACACGCGTATAAAGTGGAGGCAATTATCTCAGATGGGAAACTTCCTGCAGTGCATCATACTTAGGGCATTTATGCCTGGGCCTCGGGGCTACTAATTCTTAAATTATGGCAGGAGACATTGATGCATCTTAGAGCTGAAGTACGATGACATCTCACGATAACAATAACCATTTCTACTTGACACGAAGAAGGAATACATTAGACGCAATAGAGTTCTTAAGACATGCACCTGCATTAGCGTGATCAGTCGCTGTTTTTAGGTATGAGATATCCACAGAGTTTTGAGGCTGCTTCAAACTATATTCCGATTTTGTGGAAATAACAGCAACGACAAAGAGGACTCTACAACGATTTTGTTGTTCAGTTGCCGTATATGAACGACCTCTTACATGTTTAAGCCACGCCGGCCGTGGTGGCCGAGCGGTTCTAGGCGCTACATTCTGGAACCGCGCGACCGTTACGGTTGCAGGTTCGAATCCTGCCTCGGGCGTGGATGTGTGTGATGTCCTTAGGTTAGTTAGGTTTAAGTACTTCTAAGTTCTAGGGGACTGATGACCTCAGAAGTTAAGTCCCATAGTGCTCAGAGCCATTTGAACCATTTTTAAGTCACAAACAATCGTAGCAGTACAAAAATAAATTTAAATTTGTAGTTAGGTTAATGCTTTTTTTAAGCGCGTGGAAATGCTCCTTTCAGAGAAAATCTTTTTTACAAAAAAAAAGTTGTGAACAGGTCTCGAGTGCAGCATCAGGAGAGACACTGTATCCGACAACAACGAAAGAACGAGCTCTTGAAGCTTCTACTACAAAAGCAGAATTGTAGTGAAGCAAGTAAGGTTAGCGGAACAAATCATAACTTATACGAAACTACTTACTTTTACAAATACTTCGCTATTAATGTTACAGCGAGTCGATAGACGGAGCAACAAGTTTAAGACAGATTTTCACTAAAGAAGAATTAAATAAGTTCGCGGTGGACTTTTTGCTTCTAATCAGCCAGAACGTACTGAATTAAAAATTTGCGGCACCGTATTTATATCAAGGTGATGCCTTCACCGAGTTCAAGAAGTATTAAAACAGTTTAGAAGTCCCGTACGTTGCCGATTACTCGGACATTTGCTAATAGTCTTTGCCTCTCTCAATTCAGTATCCAACTAATCACGGTATGATGTTAGAAACACCACTGGCCACCCTATCCTGAGCAAATTTCGAGAGCGCCCAAACGTTGAATGAGTTACTGAAGGAGAATAGTCGAACACACAGAGGAAAGTTTCTCTTGTCGTTACAATTGAAGAAATATTTACGCTGCAACAGAGTAAATAATATTAATTTCAAATATATGGCATTCTTGAAATTATTAAATATCAAACAAACAACAACAATAATTAACATTTCACCAATTCGTATAGATACAGAGTTGCAGCTGCTCAATGCATATTTACTGCATTTACCCGTCATTTGATATCATTTATATGAATCAGTTGTTGTACTTGGATACAGTGATGTGTGCTGGTATGAAAATGTACTTCCCAGAATATAATTCGTTTATTTTCCATTAACAGTAACGTGGCGAGCAAGCAGTTGTGGCCGCCTCGTCGGAGGAACTATCAAATGGCTCTGAGCACTATGGGACTCAACTGCTGTGGTCATTAGTCCCCTAGAACTTAGAACTACTTAAACCTAACCTAAGGACATCACACACATCCATGCCCTAGGCAGGATTAGAAACCTGCGACCGTAGCAGTCACGCGGTTCCGGACAGCGCGCCTAGAACCGCGAGACCACCGCGGCCGGCGGAGGAACTATAGTCCTGGGGTACTGTTGCAAGTATTTTAATATACGTGTTTTGCTAGAATTAAAATATGCATTTTTTTACAAGTGTTGTCTTGTTTTTACAATCAGCATTTATTTTCGTCGATTGGGGCTTTTTTTCTTTCCGTAGTGCTGTGCTGGCGACAGGAAACTAGAAGCGTTATACTAAATTCGATTCCATAATGCTAAGGAAGGAATCTGTCATCGTTATGGTGAAGCAACAGTTTCGAAATTCGCCTCGAATATTTTGTGATAACCACATACACCTTAAAACTAGATGGCACAACCAGTAAATGAATCCTGTTACTGCAGAATATCTCTGTGTGATATCAAAGGGATTTAACTTAAAATCATAAACGCCTCGATGAACCTGGTGCTACTGTTATTTTTACTTTGCCGAGTACCATAAAATGTGGCAAAAAAAGGCAAATTCAGGTCATTACACAGCACCAATCAGCGGCGCGTAAGTTTACAGGGCTTCTTTTAGCGAAACTGTAGACAACTGATACACAAACAACTACTATTCTATTTTAAATCGACGGAGTCACCGTAGGATACGAGACACTGTTATTGATGAAAAATGAAACAACACGTTTACGAATGGAGCCACAATGACTTTAATTTTACGGCAGCTCATACGAGTTGATTTTAGTTGATGATGGTAAGCGAGACAGCATAAAAATGAAAATCAGATTGGGCTGCACAAGAAGAGCGCAAGACTTGCAACTTTCAGTGATATTCGCGTCGACCAACGTCAAATAAAAGTTTACTACCTATGCCAAAAAATCGGATAAACACATTCGCCCTCTCCCTCCACGCTTATGAGTCGTCTGAGGACAGTGGTAGGGATTCAAGGAAGGGAGGATCACAGATTATATATGCACGATGTACCGCACCCTGCACGAATTTCAGGAACTTCGTGCTGAAATGAAGGTTTGGGCTTGCCGTTTCGTCGGTAACAGTATCACTACGTTCGGATCAGCTGGAGAAGGGTGGGGAAGAACATCAGCCGAGTCTTTATCGAAAGAAGCGCTCCAGAATCAGCCTGAAGTGTTTAAGGGAAACTAGCAAAACCTTAGTCGGATTAGCAAGGTGTAGCTCTGAATGCTGTTTCTCAGGAAAACTAGGTCAGTGACAATGTCGTGCGCCACCTATAAGCTACGAGATTCTAATGAAACTTTTTACGCTTATTTCCAACGCCTTTGACGTTAAACTTGGCACTTAACTTCATTTGAATGACTTACACTGCTAAAATACAAGTGAATAACTACCGTCCATTACATGCATTGTACCAACAGGTAAAATAATGGTAATTGTGGGCGTTATGTCTCAACGAAAAAAAACTTTACGCAAGCCGTAGCCGAAAGTGAACTGTTTCTACTGATTGTAGCGTCCGTTGCGCGCAAACAGAAGACAAAAGGAACCACGTGACACCGTTTATAAGGGTAAACAAGACCGTTGCCTTTCTTTTTAACTGGTGGAAGTAACAAAAATTTTGTTTGTTCCCAACTATGGAGAGAATACTATTTAGTTTACGGCAGTAACTGCCACAAGTGTAACTCAGCCAAGGAAACCGAACTTGGCTCACCACATGCTGATATCTAAATAAAGTCATGAAATACAATGACGCACAAATTTGAGGGGTGATTTCAAACTATTTGCGAGTATAAATAACGCCGATCTGCTGGCCTGACAGGTGTTTCACACAAATCTGTAGAATCGAGTTCCCTTTAACATTCTTACTGACAGCCAACAGCCGGCCGAAGTGGCCGCGCGGTTCTTGCGCTGCAGTCTGGAACCGCGAGACCGCTACGGTCGCAGGTTCGAATCCTGCCTCGGGCATGGATGTGTGTGATGTCCTTAGGTTAGTTAGGTTTAACTAGTTCTAAGTTCTAGGGGACTAATGACCTCAGCAGTTGAGTCCCATAGTGCTCAGAGCCATTTTGACAGCCAACAATCATATGAACCACTTTGTTTCACTTTACTGTGCAGTCATTTGCATGTATTTGTAGGCAGTGCGATTGTCAAGTCATTTTTCGTGGCATTGCCAGCGAACTGAATATTACGCGGCATCAGTTCTTTATGCTGCAATTCGCTAGAGAATTTCAGGAACAGAAGTATCCTGTCAGTGTATATGCGGTTTTCACTTCACAGACTACTGTAACAATATAGAGTAAGAATAACGCACTTTAGCATTCATGTAAATAACAGAAACGTCAAACATTTGCATCGTAGACCATTATCAACTGGAATTAAATCTCAAGTATCATGATGTGAAATTTCGCTGAAGGATTCATCAGTGCAACAATTTTGCCTATGGAACCCGCTGGTACGTCTGAACGTGCGGGGCACGTTTAGTGGCTCCACTTACATCAAGAGTCACGCGATTCCGTCATCTGCAGAGCTATTCACGAAGAGCAATTTGTCACATACCGAGGGCCTTGTTAAATGTCACCAGCTATTATGCAGAACGGTCTGCTTGTACTGGCAAAGACAAATTAAACCATTCTGCCTGGTCATCATCATCATCATTATACCACATCATGCTAGACATCGTCACCTGTTCGAAGCGTCATACTCTAAAACCCTACGGTAAAATAACATTTCATTGAAATTTTTAGTATCATTTCACTTTAACAGTGAATATTTCAAGAAGTCTTTGGAGCTTATGGCTGTATCAGCACCATGATCGAGACGGGTGAATTCCAGTCTATTTCGCTGCGTGATTCATGCCTTCCATCTTCGAAATGAAGAATCTAATTTTGCTTATCGTTCGCTACTGACAAATATATATTTCGTACTTACAAAAGTTCGCTTCCATTTTGAAGAAATCAAAACAGAGATTCTGCTCTGCTTGATGCAGAAGTGTCCTCATACACGCACTCCATTCTAAATTGTGTACCAAATCACATAGCTTGCTTGTCCAGTCAGTGATAGTAACATTACACTACCCTACGCTGTAACTAGCCTCAAATATTGTCCAAGAGTTATAATTTTTGTTTATGTGACACACAAGAGAACCTGTAATTCCAGATCTATTTTGTGGCTTAAATATGCTTTTGTTACTGCCACGAAAGTCAACTAATGTGAGTGTTAAATTACCGACGACGTTCGCAACAGTAGAATAGCGTAACAACAGCATGTCTAAGTTCGATAAAAACTCCTCTGTAACGTTTATACAACTTACCGACAGGTTTCCTGCGGTGATTAATCAAGCGAATTCTACAACTACAATGAGTTGCAGAAAACTGTCAGCCAGTTGTAGCAATAGAGAAGTTAGATAATGGTATCATCTCATTAAACTTATCAAAACGAATTAACCTAGGACAGTGGTTTCATTACAGAAAGCTGAAAAACAGGAAGGAAGCTAATCAACTCTATCACTTACTACAATCTAGCAATTTTTACTGAATATTCGTGTTACGTGGCTCTTGCGTTACATATCGTAGAAGAGTAAGCAGCACACACTGATGACCCAAAATATTATGACCACTGTCCACCGCGAAACTGAATGCTGAATGGTTGACGTTGCTGACACGGATGCTGTAACGAAAGTACAGGGTTATTACAAATGATTGAAGCGATTTCACAGCTCTACAATAACTTTATTATTTGAGATATTTTCACAATGCTTTGCACACACATACAAAAACTCAAAAAGTGTTTTTAGGCATTCACGAATGTTCGGTATGTGCCCCTTTAGTGATTCGGCAGACATCAAGCCGATAATCAAGTTCCTCCCACACTCGGCGCAGCATGTCCCCATCAATGACTTCGAAAGCATCGTTGATGCGAGCTCGCAGTTCTGGCACGTTTCTTGGTAGAAGAGCTTTAAACACTGAATCTTTCACATACCCCCACAGAAAGAAATCGCATGGGGTTACGTCGGGAGAGCGTGGAGGCCATGACATGAATTGCTGATCATGATCTCCACCACGACCGATCCATCGGTTTTCCAATCTCCTGTTTAAGAAATGCCGAACATCATGATGGAAGTGCGGTGGAACACCATCCTGTTGAAAGATGAAGTCGGCGCTGTCGGTCTCCAGTTGTGGCATAAGCCAATTTTCCAGCATGTCCAGATACACGTGTCCTGTAACGTTTTTTTCGCAGAAGAAAAAGGGGCCGTAAACTTTAAACAGTGAGATTGCACAAAACACGTTAACTTTTGGTGAATTGCGAATATGTTGCACAAATGCGTGAGGATTCTCTACCGCCCAGATTCGCACATTGTGTCTGTTCACTTCACCATTAAGAAAAAATGTTGCTTCATCACTGAAAACAAGTTTCGCACTGAACGCATCCTCTTCCATGAGCTGTTGCAACCGCGCCGAAAATTCAAAGCGTTTGACTTTGTCATCGGGTGTCTGGGCTTGTAGCAATTGTAAACCGTAAAGCTTCTGCTTTAGCCTTTTCCGTAAGATTTTCCAAACCGTCGGCTGTGGTACGTTTAGCTCCCTGCTTGCTTTATTCGTAGACTTCCGCGGGCTACGCGTGAAACTTGCCCGCACGCGTTCAACCGTTTCTTCGCTCACTGCAGGCCGACCTGTTGATTTCCCCTTACAGAGGCATCCAGAAGCTTTAAACTGCGCATACCATCGCCGAATGGAGTTAGCAGTTGGTGGATCTTTGTTGAACTTCGTCCTGAAGTGTCGTTGCACTGTTATGACTGACTGATGTGAGTGCATTTCAAGCACGACAATCGCATTCTCGCCTCCTGTCGCCATTTTGTCTCACTGCGCTCTCGAGCGCTCTGGCGGCAGAAACCGGAAGTGCGGCTTCGGCCGAACAAAACTTTATGAGTTTTTCTACGTATCTGTAGTGTGCCGTGACCATATGTCAATGAATGGAGGTACAGTGAATTTATGAAATCGCTTCAATCATTTGTAATAGCCCTGTATATACGTGGAACAGAATACCAGTACCAAATGTGCCGACGGAGTGTCGTTTATGTTTTTAGTTACCCGACAGTCTATCAATAAAGCTAAGAACGCTTGGAAGGAACTATTCTCAGAATCAAATAAACTTCGGTGTGATCCATCGTGTTCCTGACATTGAATTAATGGCTGTGCAGATAAACCCGACTCTGACTCGGTTGCTCGGCTGTTTTGTATGCCCTTTGTTCCACTTGTACAGTGGATAGTCTTAGACAACTAAATACCGCTAACTCGCCAACTGTTCTCCCTGGTTCTGGAAAGATTTTCCGGGTGAGGACTGTGAGCACTATGTCTTAAATACTAGCGAAATGGATTCGCAAAAAGCTTCGTCTACGATACATATGCAAGTACGGTCACGTGCCATTCAAGTTACCCGCTACGTTCTAAAAAAGAAGCAAAGAGTTTCAGGAAATCTCAGAAGAAGGAACTGGGCCACAAAAGAAGCGGCAAGCGCGAGCACGCAACGAAGAGCCGGCTGGCTGCGCGCACAGACGTCTCTAAACGGCCGGCCCAACAAAAAATAAACAGAAGCGCATTCAGCGGCGGTCACGTGCGCGCGCCTGCTGGCCGCCGGGGCACGGCCGCGCTCGCCTCCCGCTCCGGAAAAACGCACGCGCCTCTCGTCATGTGCCAATTCCCAAGGCTTCGCACCTCACCTGCTCTCCACTTAACCTAATAACTCATTTCTGTTTCTTCATCCTTCTTCTCAATGTAATTCGAGGACCGCATTTATTGGGGAAGGAACGCATTGTTGTCCACATTATATCGCACTTTTCATTTAGAGCCAGCAGTTTTAAGGATCACTGGGCGAAAAGAATACGCTCCCCTCGCCGCCCCCCCCCCCCACTCTCTCTCTCTCTCTCTCTCTCTCTCTCTCTCTCTCTCTCTCTCTCTGTGTGTGTGTGTGTGTGTGTGTGTGTGTGTGTGTGTGTGTGTGTTTTTCTAGACCACAAACAAACCAATGTCAGCTGCATCACTTTAGGGGACAGGATTATCAGAAAGAACAAGTCTCGATAGACAGGTAACTACGGTAATATGAAGGGAAATGCAGATCAGAGAAATGAGACCAGTTTATGGAACAGTGTGCATGACTGGTGCGGTAAGAAGGTTCCTTGGCTGTAGATCTGACGTGACCTAAACGAAATAAAGATCACAAGCATTCGCAGCTTTGACCGATTTGAGGAAACTAGTCATGTTTTCTTCAGTAGCAATCTGGAATGTCAGCTGGAGCTCACCAACCTTTGTGCAGAAAGGCAAGTGCGTTCGAGCATTTCAGGTCTCTAAATCTAAAATTTGTAACTCGAGTTAACATCTCATCAATATCTTAATATGAATTGCAGCATCCGGAAAAAGTCTTTTGTACTACCCTTTAAAAGAATTCATTTTCAGCTTACGGAATAGTAACAACTTAAGTAACGCATCTTACATTCGCTCAACGAACACAGCTAATCATAGCATCTTTCCACGAATCATGTCGTGCGTAGAGATGAAACTACAAGCCATCGTAGCCGAATCAAATGGTTCAAATGGCTCTGAGCACTATGGGACTTAACATCTGTGGTCATCAGTCCCCTAGAACTTAGAACTACTTAAACCTAACTAACCTAAGGACATCACACACATCCATGCCCGAGGCAGGATTCGAACCTGCGACCGTAGCAGTCGCGCGGTTCCGGACTGAGCGCCTGAACCGCTAGACCACCGCTGCCGGCGTAGCCGAATCCACTACAGCCTAGTGGAAGTGAACGTAAAACCCCTAACTGAGATTGATTAGTATTTTCGTTATCTAGGGCAGCAAACTATTCTCAGTGCAAGTTTGTTAATCGGCGGGCCCATTTGTCTCTCGATACGTATTTTGACTAAAATACGAGAACTATAATGAATGTGGAAAACAGATGAAAGTCTGTGGTTTTACCATATGTGATAGACGTTTACATTTCAACATAAGAAATTTAATCTGACGTTAAGCAGACAGCAAGTAAGTACAAGCGACAGTTCCTTCCGCTATCGTAAGTAAATACAGCAAAGATTCGAATGTAGTTACGAAGTACCACCACAACGCAACATTGCCAAAATGCTTTGCTGGTTACCATACAGTGCAGCCCAGCTTATAAACCTCTACACTCAAGCTATAGAAGCAAGATTTAAATCCCTGTCCAGTCATCTCTATTTTCCGTGGCTACCTATAGCCACTTTGGATGCATTCCTGGGTGTCTACACAAAAAGGATGCAACCGCTTCCTTCCGCCGTCTTTCATCTGTGTTTATACTCCGTGTTAAGCCCTTCGACGTTACGGAGTCGTGAAATTCAAATTCCCTTCCTTATCGGCATGATAGCGAACTATGACCGCATGTGAGGCTGTCAAAGTGACAGTAAATGAAACCGCTCGACGTGGACGCGCCGATTACATCGGCTGAAGGTATATTCCGGCGGTTTTTCATACTTTTTCACTTGAATGTTGGATCGGACCCAATATGTTTCCACTAAAGGCCTTCGTAACTGTTTCCTTCTTTGAAACGAAGACACGATAAAGGTGAATAACTATGTAACGTACGCTACAACAACGGCAGCGCATTTATCCTTGTATGACAAAAAAATGTTCAAATGGCTCTGAGCACTATGGGACTTAACATCTGAGGTCATCAGTCCCCTAGAACTTAGAACTACTTAAACCGAACTAACCTAAGGACATCACACCCATCCATGCCCGATGCAGGATTCGAACCTGCGACCGTAGCGGTCGCGCGGTTCCAGACTGAGGCGCCTAGAACCGCTCGGCCACACCGGCCGGCCCTTGTATGACATTTGACAAACAGGCAAACTGTTGATAGATTGATCTTCACTCTTCACTACTGTTTCCCCGTGACGTCTCATATCCGGGCGGCATCAAATTGACTTTGTTTCCAGTAGGTGAAACACTGCGTTTTCGGTTTTCATTTGCATTTGCAAACAATACGCGCCACGAGTGATGAACACAACTGCTTAACGAAACTATTTTCAAAAAAACGTCTCGCAAATAACTCTATTAATCCAGCCCCGGCTTTCTTCTTCACTGTTCCGCTGGAGAATATGACCTACAAAATGATAGACTGTTCACCGAACTGCTGCAGTCCACCCCTCGCCTCAATAGGTCACCAAACAAGAGGACAGCTGCTGCTGAACAAAATTGACCGCTGTAACATCGCAGCCTGCATTCTAACACCTGGAACCGCAAGCTAATGTACCGGTTCTTCCAGTGTAATAAAACTATGTCTCGAGCTGTCTGGTACAGTAAAAAATAATAAAAAAGAAGACGCAGTGAAACATTAAGAGCACGCAGCTAACAGTAACATAGCGAGTGCACACGAATCTGTTATCAACAGTTACTTAGTCAACATTGAAGATATTCTTCAAAACTTGAATTCGAACATCTCAGTATGCTCATTTTACCATACACCAATTAGTCTTAACAAGAGACACTGGCCAACTACCTCAAACTATTTTCGCGCTGGGCCAAACAAACGCCAAATTGCCAGTGGCTGTACAAGCGATTACGCACACCTTGCAATTTATCTACGACAAATCGTCTTAGGTTCACCAGGTTGCTAAGAATTTAGCTACATATACGATGGACTGTGAAAGGAACGATTGCCTGCGAAACTTCAAACATTTTTATCTAATCAAAACGGATTTTTTTAGTTACCAGAATGAATGACTTCACTAGCATGGAATTTTATATACTGGGCGTCCCTCCTCAGAGTCATTAGGAGCATTTTCTCAAATGTTTCGGCAGATAATTTGCAATTTCGTTTCTGATATGTGCAGTAGGACTCATCCCAAACAAATAATGCCGATCACGTCTTTCATGCGACACCCAGTGTGGATGGAAATTGTCGATGTGTTTCGTGTTACACGTAATTATTTTTGAAGCGGAATTATACGTGCCCATTCGATAGAAGTCACAAATTAGCATAGTACAATATTTTTTATCAATGTGTATTGACAGGGACAGTATAAAACGAAGAACAAACTCCAGCAGCGATTGAATGGTTCAATGGCTCTGAGCACTATGGGACTTAACATCTATGGTCGTCAGTCCCCTAGAACTTAGAACTAGTTAAACCTAACTAACCTAAGGACATCACACAACACCCAGTCATCACGAGGCAGCAGCGTTTGAGCAGCACTGCTGCATGGCGGTAAAGTAAGCGCGGGTGATGGCGGTGCTGTCGCTTCTGGATTACTGGTTATTTTTCATATTTTACTGGGCCAGTTAACACGTATCGCTAAATGGAGATAATTTTCGACCGCTCTATCGAATGGGCGCGTAATATTCCGCTCTAAAAATCATTTTGTTTGTAACAGGATACAAACTAACGATTTACGTCGACACACGAAGACGTTGTGAGTAGATTACAAATGAAATACATTAAAACACCACTTCCACTTAAGTTTACATTATCATACAACATTTTTAGAATAGTCTGTACATACGATTTCACTATGTGAGATGATAAACACGAAAGGGTGGAATTACAATGCTAATTTCGGATAATCCTACAAGTTTTATCGTAGTTTCACGTTTTCGCGACTGTTTCACATTTACTGTCAGAGCATTAGTTCAGTTTACACGGAGGAAGATGCACGAATCTGTGACGGCCTACTAGGATGACTTCAGAAACTGCGTAAAATTTGGATCAGGAAGGCCATATCGCAATTTTCAGCACGCCCCTCGCGACTGCGAGTTCAGTTGCTTGCCCTGTGCGTCATTTCGCTCGGCTATCGTAATCTACGAATTTAACACAGGATAACAAAAGAACCTGTGCGAAGGCAGGAATGAGCGCCGCAATTCCACTTACAACGAAAATAGCCCGTCGTGGCGCGGCATTTGCCGGCACTTCCGCTGACATGCGAGCGTCGAGCTGCACTGGAAACATCGCCAGCCGCTGGCTATTTCTGCGCTCCTTGCCTGCGGCGCGGAACCTTCGGGAAGGGCAGTGCCTTCTGTAACCTTGCCGATTTTTAAAAAATAAATAAATAAATAAGGAAATATTCGAGTTAGAAATTTCGTCTCTCTAATAGTCGTCAATCATTTTCTAGTTAGATATCTGCCGACAGAAAACGGGGAAAGGAAACTTGGAAGAATAATGCGGCAGCTGCAACTTGGTTTTCCGCGGGAGCTGTCCCGTCTGTGGCAGTAGCGGGGGCGACCGACGTGGTCAGGTGACTTCGGGCACGCACTTCGCCTCCATTAGGCCCACAATAACCTACATCCTCTCGTCAAGACACTTACACACCACCGGCACGCCTGTGTAGTCGTTTAACAGCTACTCCGCTAGACATCAGGCGAACACGTCCAATACAAGTTTGACGTGCGAAGTGTCAAGAGAATCTGCGTTTCAGAAACGAGACGTTCGTTACTTCCCAATCCAAAAATCTTCTGAATGCAACAGGAGTTTCTCTTTTGCGACGTGTAACTATTTCCATCTCCTTGTTCATCTATAATTCTTACCATTGAAAAAGAACATCTTTACGATAAGTTTGTTTTGTCACTCTTAACAAACAATTCCGCCGTAATTTTAAAAATGGGGTAAACACATTTCGAAACAGATCGGCAAATAAACTTAGGTTACTTCCATATGTAAGTTATTTAGCAACTCTGTGGCAAATTGCTACACGAAGCGTTTCACTAGTTTATAAATAAATTTGTGTATTATTGCTTGTCATTTGGTATTTATACAACCCTGTCAAAATCTTAACTTATACGATGGGTTAGATTGCTGTAGATATGAGTTGGCGCAGCCAGCGGACTTTAAAATCTTTGGTTATCTTACAATACTGAACCAGTAATCGCTTATGTCGGCAACGTGTTCAGTACTGCATTATTTAGTAACAACACAAAAAGCACAGAGTACAACATAGCTTAGGTGACAACAAAATAAAATGTCGGTTTCTTTCCGTTAGTAAGCAAGCGAACAATTTACATAAGGCTTCCGCACTTTCAGCCCTGAACAACTTTAAATTCATTTCTTCTTTGTAATAGCAATGCATCTTTAGAATATCTAAGGTCTGAGTTAGCTAAAAAGCAATGAATATTCCCCCCACCAAATCCATTCAGTAGTCAAACCATACAAAGAAATACAGCAAATTCATAAACTTTGTCAGATTCAAACTGTGTGCCAGAAGGAAAAAATCTCCCAGGTAGCGGCTAAACCATATCTCCGAAGTATCCTATGTGCTAGCCCCGCTAGGTATGCAGGAAAACTTATGTGAAGTTTGGTAGTTTGGAGATGAGGTGCTGATCGAAGTGCTGTGAGAGTGGGTCGTGAGTCGTGCTTGGATAGCTCAGTCCATAGAGCACTTTCCCGTGAAAAGAGAAGGTCCCAGATCGAGCCCCAGTCCGGCACACAGTTTCAGTCTGTCAGTGAGTTTCAAATCACATACTTGGAGTCTTGCCCGCGCACTTGTCACCTTCTATTCCTCAAACCAATGCTCCCGGCATACGCCGGTGGTTTAGGTTTGTAAGCAGCGACATATATGGCAAAAGTCAGCAAATTAGGAATAGTCAGTCGAGGTATAGTCAGAGTATTTTTAACTTGCACGATAAATATGAAAGAGGAACTGCAAAACAATGTAGTGAGCCAGGAGATAAGAGCTGCTTGCCAGAAATCCTTCTCTTCATGACAGTTACAGTTTCTCCGATTTGCGGTAAATGTTCTGATTCACCCTACACAGCAACAATACACAGAACAGTCAACTACAGACTCAGAGATCAACAGCACAGAACACTTCCGTTTTGAACACCTGCGTCTGGAACCGCGCAACCGCTACGGTCGCAGGTTCGAATCCTGCCTCGGGCATGGATGTGTTTGATGTCCTTAGATTAGTTAGTTTAAGTAGTTCTAAGTTCTAGGGGACTGATGACCTCAGAAGTCGCATAGTGCTCAGAGCCACTTGAACCATTTTTTGAACACCTGCCCTAGATATTCTTCATCCTACAAATTGTGTTGTCTGCGTGAATCAAAAGCAGTTCAAAGGGCGTTTAAGACTTAAGGATTCGTAAGGATGAAAAGCACACAAACAAGAATGGATGAGCTAGATTCGAGTACACTAAAAAGAAAATAAGATTTCAATAAAAAATGTGAATGTTTTCGGTTCTGATTCCATAGCCTACCATGGAAACATGAATTCATGGTAACGGATTACGGAGGAAACCTCAACAGAAGAAAGACCTGAATAAAAACATTACAAGCCACATATGCTTAATATAGAGTGAAAAATAGTATCGACACAAAATAAATCGGCAACAACGTTGTATTTCAAAATGAAAATGTTTCTTTGGTGGGTTTAATGCAGCAGGAATACATGGTTGGGGGGTAAAGCAGATGAAATTTGTTGCCCTACATTGAAGTGCGAAATGGGTGCTAATTAAACTAGTCAAAAAGTTGTATGAAGTTCTCTCATGATCTTTACACGTATGTTGTTGGCTGTAGCTATGAGGTTACGCATTTTATCAGTTGGCATTTCTTAACGAATAAACATGTAATGCAGGATTTCTCAAAAAAAAAAAAAAAAAAATGGTTCAAATGGCTCTGAACACTATGGGACTTAACATCTATGGTCATCAGTCCCCTAGAACTTAGAACTACTTAAACCTAACTAACCTAAGGACATCACACAACACCTAGTCATCACGAGGCAGAGAAAATCCCTGACCCCGCCGGGAATCGAACCCGGGAACCCGGGCGCGGGGAGCGAGAACGCTACCGCACGACCACGAGCTGCGGACAGGATTTCTCATATAGAGATAACTGAGCCCAGGAAAGCATTGTAACCTATATCGCACACTAGTATCATTCTGCTTGATGTATGACAACCCACAGTCATTAAAAAAAACGCAGTGCGAAAAATGTACTAGAAAGTCGAGCACTGGAGACTTGATAAGTAATGATGTTCCCCCAAGAAAACACACACATTCATTCAGCTCGAAAGTTACTTGAAAACTACAGGACACAGTTTTCTGTTTACTTTCGAAAAGTCCATTCCTCAACATAGCTATCTGCTTTTATACACTACGTCAGTCACGTTGCTGCCTCCGAAACAACACTTGTAAACGTGTGCGAGAGAGAAACCTGCGACATTTTGGTCATACAGCAAAAAAATGGTTCAAATGGCTCTGAGCACTATGCGACTTAACTTCTCAGGTCATCAGTCCCCTAGAACTTAGAACTACTTAAACCTAACTAACCTAAGGACATCACACACATCCATGCCCGAGGCAGGATTCGAACCTGCGACCGTAGCAGTCCCGCGGTTCCGGACTGAGCGCCTAGAACCGCTAGACCACCGCGGCCGGCTGTCATACAGCAGTATTTGTAATAAAACTATGTTGCCGTCATTTCCCACTCCTTAAGTATACGCGAATTCCAAAAGTTATTTACTGTTGCGCAGTACACCGACAAACATCAGCAGTGGTGGGAGGCACAAAGCAACTCTGTTCCGGGAAGGAAACAGAGCAGTCGACCGGGTTTCCGCAGAATTATGTGAACAGTGTCGGATCGTTAAACAATGAAAATACGAGAGCTGTGAACAGGAGGCACAAAACAGCACGTGGACAGTGCGCTGTGATCATACCTTGCATTAGTGCGCAGTTCCTGGTCAAGTCACCGACCCCTGAACTCCACGTGCCTGCAGCCAGTGGCTGGAGTCACACGCAAATATTTCCGTCATTGGTGAAGCACACTCATGTAAACTTATGTTATACCGCGCAGTTTCAAAACGAAAGGCATCATTCTATTTAGATACGGTGTATTTTGCGTGAAACCACTTAAGAAAACTCCTTCAAAATGTATAGTAAGAGTCAAACTTCATCCAAATGTACTGCAACGTCAGCTTGTACGGCACAAGAATTTATTGTAGAGCTAATTTTACGGAATCTTTCACTTACTCAAAGCATTACTAATTAAGAAGCAGATTTCCCATGTCACACTGAGTCTTTTGCGACAGAAGTATAATCACTGCAGAATACGGACTGAATAACTGTATTGTAATTGTACAATTATTTTCTACTTCTTGACACATTGTGCTTTAAAATACAATATAAGCGCTGATACATTCTTTACTCATTAATTACATTAGCACCACTAGACACCAGAGAAAATCTGATTTGAAGATGGTAACAAGAAGTAACTCTTTCAAAGTTCTTGAATACATTGGCACATTCCACTCTTATCTCTAACGCAAATTATTTATTTATATGCGGTGATTGCGTTGTATTCAGTAACACTGGAGAATATGTTGCTCAATTTCTTATTTCGTAAGACTTGCATCTTTTCAATTAATTGATCAAATTAGCTGTAATAATCTCACTATGGAACTTCAATATCACGTGCACAAAAAGTTGTACTTTCACTTTAACCACCACCACCACCACCACCACCACCACCACCACCACCACCACCACCACACAAAAAGCTATTTCTTCTTTTCAACTAGGTACCTTCCGCAAGCAGTTAATGTCCAATTTCTTAACACTATATAGTCATACAAAATTATGAATCACGTTGATTAATTAATTTTATAAAAGCTAGTACTAGTTCAGAGGTACGCAAATAATATTCGAAACCTGGCATCTTTGACATTAAACTTAAAGTATACTCACAATTCTGTTAATGCATGTGAAACGGGATTCTATCATACGAAAAATAGCTAACAGGTCCGGTCTTGCTGTTAAGCCGATTCAAGGCCGGACTGGAAATTTTCTCTGCTCATGGACTGGGTGTTGTGTTGTCATCATCATTTCATCCTCATCACCTGCACGCAAGTCGCCCAATGTGGCGTCGACTGCAATAAGACTTGCACTTGGCGGCCGAACTTCCCCGGATGGGGCCTCCCGGCTAATAATGCCATAAGCTCATTTCATTTCAATGTTGAAATGAGCGTTCATAGCCGTAGAAGTACCGTCAATATTGCTACTCACTTCTAGTATACAAATAAAAAAGAAAACACAGCAGCAATAGCAGAAGTATCTCCTTTACACAGGAGATCGTGACAGGAAGTTAAACCTATTAAGCGTACTTTCTCCCTTTCTTGTTGAAATGTCCTCTGCGGTTACAACGCTGACGTTCGCCTATTTCTTGCTTTCTGAACTTTTGCTTGCAGAGTGGGTGTTGGGCACAATCGAAAGTGTATACTGTAACTATGGAATGCAGAGATTTCATGCCTTTCTCCATCACTAAATTGTACCTCATGCGTTGAAGTATCGAAACGGTGCTTATAGCTAAATGCAAACGTTTGTTACTCGAAGAAACAACGTTCACAGACAGATTTTATCTAGAAGTAAAATAACTTCGTGTAGTAATACGTAATAATATTTGTTTTCTTCTATGAAACACGGAAAAGAAGTAAATTCTGTTTTTAGCAATGTGAAATTATTTTTTCGTTCACTTATGCAGAGATCGTTTCACAGTGATGATTCCTGTGACGTATACCGTATTTTACGGACTGTAAGACGCACTCTTATCTTCGAAAAATTGCCTCCAAAAGTCAGGTGCGTCTTATACGCGAAATTAATATAAAAATGTCCAGTGCTTTATTTAAAATTCCCGCCAGTCTTAAAAGTGGCCATATATTCGATGTTGCGGAAAACCTATCTCTATCTGGCAACATTGGATTCAACTGGCACCAGCAGTGCACAGACATGAACATCAGTTGCGGGGATTCACATGCTTGCTGACACAGTCTCCCGCCCCGCCATCACAACCAGAATACTGTCTAGCCTATGTTGCGTTATTGCAGTCTACGGTGCCAGTGAACTTCAACTGCACGTGATCTGTGATATCGGTGATAGTACAATATTTTTGTTAGCCGGTGTTTTCGTAATGGAAAAAATGAAAGGTATTTCTATGATGTGGGCTATAAATTGAAGTTAACAGCTTATGCAGAACAGCATGGAAACCGAGCAGCTGAGCGGCATTTCGGCTCTCCATCAACATAAAAAAAAAAAACCCATTCGCGATCGGCGGGCTAGTAAAGAACTGGAAATAAAAAAAATGAAAGGAGAGAGAGAGAGAGAGAGAGAGAGAGAGAGAGAGAGAGAGAGAGCGAGAGAGAGACTGAATGCAAAATGGGCAAAACTAGAAGATGGATTCAAGGACACCATCAAAATGGCACTGAAATTAATACGAAAGTGATTCAACTACACGCTCGTAAACTAGAGCTACAGTGGAGCTTAACGGACTCTTAAACAGTGGAGTTGGTTGGCGCTATTGGTTTATGAAGCGTCATGGACTTAGCATGCGAATCAAAATCAAAATATCTCAGAAAATGCCACAAGGGTATGAAGAGAAAATATTATCTTTCCATCGTTTTATTATTCAACATCGAAAGAAAACCAGTGAGGAATTAAGCCAACTGTGTATATGGAGGAAACGCCTCGGACATTTGATGTGCGGAGTAACAGAACCGTTGCCGTGAAAGGTGCTAAAACTGTAACTATAGAAAGTGGACATGAAAAAACGGCACTAAGTTGTTGTGCTTTCGTGTTGTGCTGACGGTAATAAACATAATCCAATGAACATTTTCAAGAGCAAAACAATGCCAAAACCTGAAATACCGCCAGGTGGTGGTGTTCACGTACATGACAAGGGGGTTGGATGGACGAGACTGGTATGAAATTATGGATTAACAGCCTGTGGGAGAGAAGCTAAGGCGCTTTGCTGAAGAAGAGTTCTCTTCCTGTGCTAGATCAGTTTAGTAGCCACGGGAAAAATTCTCTGAAAGCGAAATTGAGACAGGGAAATTACAGAGTTCGCTGTTTCCCAGGAGGACTTCACAATTGCAACCTCTTTATGTTTCGATAAGTAAAACATTTATAGCGTGTACGAGAGAGGAATAGAAAAAATGGGTGATCAATGAAACCCAACATGAATTCACGCCGAAGAGAGCTTTATGACGATCTACAATCAAACAAGTGTGTCAGTGGATAAAACAGTCGTGGTCTATTGTAAGAGAAGACATTACTCGTATTGTTAGATCTTTCAAGAACTGCAGCATAAGTAACGTTCTCGATGACAGTGAAGACCATCTCATATATGAAGAGGGCAACGTTAACGTTGACGACGGCGACGAAGAAAGTTCAGACGACAAATTTCATGGATTTTAAAGCTCAGTTCAGTTTTATAGACGAAGAATATTTTTAGTTTGGCTTTGCAATCTAATAAAAATGATAATGTTATTTTTTTTTAACTGCTTAAAAATCAAGGTCCATCTTACAGCTCGTAGCGTCTTATAGTCTGTAAAATACGGTATGAGTTATGACGACGTTGGTAAGTTTCCGAGAAAAGATTTTTTTTTTTTTTTTTTCCTCTCTCCTTCTCAAGAGAACGGAATGTGATCGTTCAACAAGGTGGTCTGGAGAGTCGTATATCATGTAATTCAATAATCCATGACGGTGTCTGTGGCACAGAGGCGCCTTTGGCCATGCACTTAAGATCCGCTGTGTGCCTGTGTCATCATTCAAAAGTCTTAAGTGAATCTTGCAATACGATATTGTGAACTGATACTTCCGAAACAGTGCTTTTAAAAGCATCACTGTACCTGTGATGAGGAATTGTCGCAGATGAGCTGTTCAATCATGAAGCTGATCTTAAATCGACAGAGATGGTTTCTACGGCCAAGAATTTCTTCCTTTCCTGAAGTGCTTCACATTTTGCAGTGATGCTTGTCCCCCCTCCTGTAGGTTTCAGACAAGCGACTGTCCACTTTAAATGACACCAGATTACTCAGTAAAGAAGTGAACTTCTCCCCAGTGTGAAAGTGTCTCCACAAAAGTGATTCCAAATGAGACACGTATTGTCGTCGGATAGACTGAGGAATGGTACAATAAAGGTTTCTCTTTTCTTCGTTTTAATACTACTCAATTCTTCGGAAAGCCCCTGTTCCAACATTCAGCTACTCAACTTCCTGGATCCCTCACGCATCACTGCTCTTATTAACACGCTTCTTAGATTGGCTTTTGTCTTTACCAACGTTCTACGTTTTGTTTCGATGTGAGGATGTAACAGCCTATTGTTCCCTCAGCAGCTTCGCTGCAAAAGTTTTCTTGTATTGGCCACCAACGATCTCACTCGACTCCACAAATACTCTACTTGAAATACGTACATTACATTATGTACTGACTAATATTTTATGCCTGTTCCCAGTATATGACAATTTAAGACTAAGCAGATTGCCCACACACCATCAGTGACAGTTTACAGCTGTAAAAATATTGTTTTTCCAAAGATATGTTACCTTTTATGACTACATATCTATATAGAAACCACAAGCATACTTAAACGAACTAAGGAACTATGAAAAAAGTAACCTTATATTACACTATACTCATTGAAAGAACGTACAGGCCAAAACAGTACACAAGTGGGTATGGCACGAACTAGTATGTTATATGGACAGAATAACTTGTTAATGTGATGAGAAAAAAAGACGTAGGAATTGATGGAATGTGAATGGGGAACGGTTATACTACTAACAACACAGCACGCATATTATCTTACGGTGAGAAAAATATTAACTAGCTACTGCTGCTATATCAAGGGTGAATACTGGGACAGTTTTTGACCATTAAGGGCCAAATCATGATTCTGTGACTTGCATTTCTTTATAGTTAGTATTTCAAGTAATGTTAGTTTTCTGCCTTTATCTGCTCTGTGAAGAACATCACATTTAATATCGTAACAATGGTATTCATTGAGAGCATCTTCAACAACGGTAGAATCTTTCTTTTCGACTCTCAAACTTCTTGCATGTAGCAGTTATAGGTCTACATCATGCAGACCTACATACACTTTGCCACACAATAAATATTATTGCAGTTTTAAATATGTCTACGTACTTCCAAGTATCGACAAAATATGTCACAAATGTAAAAGAAATTGTTTCTTTCAAAATAAAAAAAATTGCCCGCGCAGGAAAATGACTATAGTACAAATTCAGAAGAGGACTGGTCGCAGAGGTCGATATCTGGAGGAGAAACAAATTTATAAGGAGCAGTCAAATGAAAACAAAACAGACTACATAACGAGCATGGCGCGGACGTTGCTAACGCAGATACCTGTGTGTACAGAACGGCCCTCTACTGGGAACAGCGCGAACGTTCACCGCTGTTGCATTTCTCTGTTAGACGTGCTCGACGTGACGTCAGCGAGTATTGTGTGCCTCCATTACGATGGAGGCCGGGAATGAGGAACAGCGTGGTGTAGTGAGATTTTTGACTACGGAAGGAGTGTCAAGGTCGGGTGTCATTGAAAGACAGCAATGGGCCAGGACAGGCTTGTAGTCTTATTATCCCGTATGCCACTGCTGCTGTGGATGCTGCCGAGAGAAATGACCGACGAAGTACGGTGGAAGATATGCGGGTCATGTTAGCCATCAGTCAGGGTACCGCTCACTGCATCATGACGGAGCATCGGAAGTTAGAGAAAATCTGTTCGTAGTGGGTTCCCCAAAGCCTGACGAAGGAGCAGAAACTGAACAGACTGTCGACATCACTGCAGCACCTGGACCGGTATCACAAAGATTATTATCGTTACCTGTCCCTTATTGTCGTGGGAGATGAATCATGGTATCATTTTGAAACGGAGGGCAAGTGCCAGAGTAAATAATAAAGCACACGGATTCAACAGCACAGAAAAATCTAAAGCCATGCACGTCAGCTGCGGACAAGTCGTGGTTGGTTGGTTGGATGATTTGTGGGAGGGGACCAAACGGAGAGGTCATCGGTCCCATCGGATTAGGGAAGGAGGAGGAAAAATGTTGGCCGTGTCTGGAAAAATGTTGGCCGTGTCTTTTCAAAGGAACTATCCCCGCATTTGCCTGAAGCGATTTAGAGAAATCACGTAAAACCTAAATCAGGATAACCGGACACGGGTTTGAACCGTCGACCTCCCGAATGCGAGTCCAGTGTGCTAACCAGGGCAAGTCATGATGACCTGTTTCTTTGACTGCAAAGGCCCTCTGCTCATTGACATTCTGGAATACGGCGCCAAAATTAATGCACGGCGGTACGTGGACACTTTCCAAAAACTAAAGAGCGTCATCAAATCCAAACGACCAGGAATGTTGAAGGACGGCATCATTCTGTTGCAGGATATGTCTGCCCACATGATGACCAGCTTGTTTAGATTACGCTGCAGCCGTTTCGCTGGAAAGCACTTACACACCCTCCATACAGTCCCGATCTATCCTCACGCGATTTCCATATTTTTGGTCCCCTGAAGAAAGTCATTCATGACCGTCGATTAGCTTCGGACGAGGAGGTGAACGCCTGGGTACAATCATGGTTCAGCATGCAACCGTAAACATTTTTCCATGCACGCACTGACCGTCTTGTTTCATAGTGGGACAAATGCATTACTATTTATGGCGATTGCTTTTAATAGAATCAGCAGTTTACTTACTTTTTCCCATCTGTTTCATTTGACTGCCCCCTTACAAATTAACGGAATGGGAATGCGAGATCACCCCCACTAGCGTCCTGCTATGTATGACAGAGTGAAGTTATCTGCGATAGCAGTTTAACTCATCTGCAGTATTAACTAGAAGATCACTGAGCCGTCATTATACAACTTTCAGTTAATTGTTCAGAAAGAAGAACTCTATACTGTCATGCACAATTCAAGTTCCGAAAAGCAACAATTTCACGGAAATATAATGACAGTTTTCAATACTTTATGCAGTGGTATGAGCCACTACTGTACATACCACATTGTTACCTACGGCCATTCTGGCTCCAGTACTCTGGGAGTTCGCGACGTGGTCGGCCACCTGGCCTTAACATCGTGTCGATGAAAGGTAATGTTGACGTCACCTTCCCGAAGGATAAAGCTAGCGTCTGCGAAACGAAGTTTAGATGTATGCCACGTGATTCCAGTGAAAGGCTGCCACCCTAACAAAGTAAAACTAACGCATTGAACACAGTGTAGTAACAACAGATATCTGACAACTAAGCAGTTAATTGTATCCTGAAAGTAGCAACAATTGTGAAAGACTAATGTTAGTCTCCACGTTTGCACACACTTCAAATTGTATTTCACAACGTTTCAGCACCTCTTACAACTGGCTTTCGTTGAATATTTATACTACTATATAAAGACAAGTCGTTGTTTAACGTTGTTACCAAAAATATGGAAAAAATCAATGACCGACCTACTCTAAGTATTTGCACGATGCTTTTAATACACGTTCAGAGGGACATAAGCTACGTATTTTGTTAATATTTGCAAGATGCGCTGACACGTTGTAAAATACAACTTGCAGTGTAGACAAAGGTGCAGAGTATTGTTACTCTTTCACATTCCTTACTACTTTCCGGGACACAATTAACTGCTTAGTTGTCAGATATCTGTTGTTAGTACACTGAGTTGAATGCGTTGGTTTATATATTACAGGATACTCTACGTCGCAGGTTCGAATCCTACCTCAGGCATGGATGTGTGTGATGTCCTTAGGTTAGTTAGGTTTAATTAGTTCTAAGTTCTAGGCGACTGATGACCTCAGAAGTTAAGTCGCATAGTGCTCAGAGCCATTTGAGGCATTTTTACAGGATACTCTAATAAATTTCAGACGGACACAGGCTAAATATTTAACAAATTAGAGGTTTCCTATTAACACGGAGTGCGAGAAGGCAAATGCTGCGCTGTGATGTGAACATGTGCGACTGCGTTTTCTTTCTTGGAGACTGTTTGAACTACTATTAGAGGAATTGTTTCTCCCAAATATATTCTTATATATAATTTTAAGGATAAGTTGAATAAACGCCTATGTGATGTTTGTTTCCACACGGTCGGTTTTAATGCAAAACAGGAAAGTTGTATTCATGGCTTAGGGAATCTAAAATCGTCCAAAGTTTGTAATGCTACCCGTTGGCAACAGAAAACTATGGGAAATACAGTCATCGAAGCTACTATCCTAACAGATGGAGCAGCAGGAGAGGTCTCTCATACGCTGTACACCAATAACCCTAACCGATTTAGAGATTCATTTTAAGCTACGTTAATTGCCGTCGAAGTTCCGTTGGCGATAGCAATAAACAAGGCTCAACGTTAGAAAGTGGGGAGAGAACAGATGGGCTGGGAGGAGGGGAGAGGGGGGGGGGAGCGAGTTGGAGAGAAATAAGCAGCAAGGAGGAGATGGACAAAGAGAGAGGGGAGTAAGAGATGGTCTGAGAGAAAAGGGGGGGGGGGGAGGTGTACGAGATTAAGGACGTATATCCGATACCCATACATATTTAGCAATTACAGGTTTCGCTAGTTACCTTACAAAGGACACAGTCACAAACGTAGGTGGTGTTAAAACTGCATCTCTCTCTCTCTCTCTCTCTCTCTCTCTCTCTCTCTCTCTCTCTCTCTCTCTGAGGAAGTGTTCTTTGAAGAGTGAAAATTGAAAACGTTCCAACTGCTAAATATGACATTTCTCAGGAGAATGAAAAAACAATGGTCTATCTCTGCTCATACATAAATGATATGCATCCAAAACATTTACACGGTGTTATGCTGCTCACCGCAAAAAAATGGGAAAATTAGAAAATAAACAGCCAAATGCTAAACTAAACAACAACAACAACAAATGTAATATACACGTGAACAGCCATCTGAAGATGAGCCTGTCAGTCTGAAGCCGGGAACGGCGCTATTTGCATAAACAAATAGCTTTATTAATAGTGGCTGGTTGCTGCTTTCTTCTTTGTATGAATCATCTGGTATTTTGCACTCAGCCACAGTTTCAGAAATATCAGTTTTTCTGCTACAAATACCATTAATACTGAGGCATTACGTTTTATTTGTGATAATACAAATACAGAAATACAGCATTCGGTTTTAACTAGTACAGCTGTAATCAACAAAAATTTCTCATAGCTTTCAAATTTTGGAACTCCAGAGGGAAGCACAGAATGGCTCTAACACCATGCGCTATCCACCAACACATGTCTGAAAGACTTTCGCTATGGTTTAGCACCTGTGTCAATTCCAGGGGCATGCAACAGGGGGGACAATAGCATCAAAAATTAGTTTTGTGAAAAAAATGGCATTTAAAACGTTATCCGTTAAAAAAAAAAGGCTCAAATGGCTCTGAGCACTATAGGACTTAACTGCTGAGGTCAACAGTCCCCTAGAACTTAGAACTACTTAAACCTAACTAACCTAAAGACATCACACACATCCATGCCCGAGGCAGGATTCGAACCTGCGACCGTAGCGGTCGCGCGGCTCCCGACTGTATCGCCTAGAACCGTTCGGCCACTCCGGCCGGCTATCCGTTTCCAATCTTCATTTGCTGGATAAATAAAGTAGTAAGAATACAGCGTTAAAAACAATTACTCCGCAACTAAATTACAGGCAACTACACTTATGTAAAAGAAACAAGATGGAAATGAGATATGATCATATCAGTGCAAATAGTCTATTGTTAACAGAATTTTTCGCCTCTTGTCTATTACCTAAAAACTAAGATGCCATTCATAAAGAAATAATCAAAAGTGAGTTAAATCGTTTCCTTACATTCGTTTTAAGCAGGTAAGAACAGAGTTTGTTTGAGAAGTGAATAGTGTTGTTATTCCTGTGATAGTGAATGATGAGGGTAACGGGCACGACTTAGATGAATGTGTGCAAAAATGTTCTACAAATGTACTCGCTTTAGTTAGAATGACGCTTTCACTACGATCACATACATCGATCAACATCTTTTTATCGTATCCAGACAATTTATGCAGCTAATTGTCGGCAAATATCAACGTAGCTTGTCTATTTTCACGAATTGTTGGTAAAATAACCCCAAATTTTCACAAGAAAAAGAAAATGACCCACTACTCATTCATACATTAGAGGTAAGATGTCAAATAGAAGCAAATAACTCATGGCAGTCCGTATAAGATGTCTGAAAAGCGGCAAGACTTTTTGAAATGATGGTAAAAAGAAGCAGACTTTTTACAAAAGCTACCCACAACCCAGTAACGTGTGTATCGTGCAGGAGAATTCATGTATTCCTCATACGATCCCGCTAAGGTAAGTAAGGTACGCTCGACTTTCTGAACACTTGGCCTGAATGCAGAGAGCGCGGCGCTCAGGCTCCGGGAAGTTGGGGAGTGGACAGATGCCAACGTATTCCATAGAGGCGAGACGATGAGAGCGGCTCAACCGCGTAATTGCGAGGCGTCCGCCGACGACACGATCTGTGCCTTGTACAGCTATAATGGGGCAACCAGCCCACAGCTTCTCCGTCACGTACACGGCGAATTCCTGGGGCTTACCCACCGCTCACGACCTACTAGCTGCACCCACGGTGACTACATTCACCCGCCTTCAAAACTTGGACAGCCGTTTCTCGGTTACAACCTTCAATAGTAGGACCTCCAATTATTTTATACCGCATCGATATTCTTTAACCTTTTACATGGCGAGCGATATGGCACAACAATATGGCAGTATCAGCACAACCTGTATTTATAGCATGCAATGAACGGGAAGAACACTACCAAATCATTAGCGAATGCATTTGAGCCCAGAACTATCTTTATTTTAATACAAGGGACACACAGCGAAGACAGAAAGACAATACCTCTGCATCTAAAAGTTACAAACTTCACGATCTTGGGTATTTTCTCAGTTCGCTCTCACTTACAAAGATCTGAACCATATTTCAAAGATCTCTTCATCTAATATGATGTTCATCATAACTTTGAACTCATCCGTCATAATTCCGAATTTATTGTCTGCTCAACAACCGTAGAATTATGAAAACTTTGAAATGGAAAGCCTTAAATTGTGTTTACACTTGAGACGAAACTCGTGGTTTGTCAGAGAAGTACAAGCTACAGAAAGATCTAGTTTAATAAACACTGAGGCGACAAAAGTCATCGGACAGCTATATGCACATTACAGATGGCGGTAGTATCGCGTACACCCGATGTAAAAGGGCAGTGCATTGGCGTAGCTGTCAGTTGTACTCAGGTGATTCATGTGAAACGGTTTCCAGATCCACAGTGTCGAGTGTGTGCCGTGAATACCAAATTTCAGGAATTACCTCTCACCACGGAAAACACAGTGGCCGACGGTCTACACTTAATGACCGAGATCAGCGGCGTTTGCTTAGAGCTGTCAGTGCTAACAGACAAACAACACTGCGTGAAATAACCGTAGAAATAAATGTGGGTCGTACGACGAACGTATCAGTTAGAACGGTGCGGCAAAATTTGGCGTTAATGAGGTAATGCAGCAGATGACCAACGCCAGTGTCTTTGCTAAAGCGCGACATCGGTTGCAGCGCTTCTCCTGGACTCGTGACCATATCGGTTGGACCTTAGACGACTGGAAACCCGTGGCCTGGTCAGATAACCCCAGATTTCAGTTGGTAAGAGATGATGGTAGCTTTCGGGTGTGGCGCAGATTCCACGAAACCATGGACCCAGGTTGTCAACAAGGCACTGTGCAAGCTTCTGGTGGCTCCGTAATGGTATGGGCTGTTTTTACATGGAATGGACTTGGTCCTCTGGTCCAAAAAGTTATCCGACCCTGTCTAGAAATAGTTATGTTCGGCTATTTGTAGACCATTTTCAGCCATTCATGAACTACATGCTCCCAAACAACGATGGTTCAAATGGCTCTGAGCACTATGGGACTCAACTGCTGTGGTCATAAGTCCCCTAGAACTTAGAACTACTTAAACCTAACTAACCTAAGGACAGCACACAACACCCAGCCATCACGAGGCAGAGAAAATCCCTGACCCCGCCGGGAATCGAACCCGGGAACCCGGGCGTGGGAAGCGAGAACGCTACCGCACGACCACGAGATGCGGGCAAACAACGATGGAATTTTTATGAATGAGATTGGTTTGAAGAACATTCTGGACAATTCGAGCGAATGATTTGACTACCCAGATCGCCCGAAATTAATCCCATCGAACATTTATGGGGCATAGTGAAGAGGTCAGTTAGTGCACAAAACCCTGCACCGCCAACATTTTCGCAATTATAGATGGCTGTAAAGGCAGCATGGCTCAATATTTCTGCAAAGGACTTCCAACGACTTGTTGAGTCCATGCCACGTCGAGTTGCTGCACTACGCCGGGCATAAGGATGTCCAACACGATATTAGGAGGTCCCCCATAACTTTTGTTACCTTAGTGTATGTACTAGATTTATAAAACATTACCATTGTCGTTGTAGACATCGTTAATAATAACTTGGAATATAGCGTGCATGATAGCAGGCAGAAACCAGAAACTATTGTAATAATTATCTAGGTCAGGAAGTTTCGAATCTGATACTTCGAGTTGGTGTCGTGCAGCACCACCTATATTGGATGTGACATTTGACAGACCCAAAACGGAAGATCTGTCTGCAACTACTAGGGTCATGCTTTTAAATAACTGAGACGCCGCAAGATAAGAAAACACCCCCATTCGCGCTCTCTCTCTCTCGCTCTCTCTCTCTCTCTCTCTCTCTCTCTCTCTCTCTCTTTCTCTCTCTCTCTCGTCCCCCACCCCCGTTTCACTGAAACATGAACATTTTGTCGAAATTATGCGGAACATAACAGAAATTTATTCTCACTGTGATCAATAGATCGACAATGTGCAGTTTTAATGCTCACAATTAACATTCAAATAATTTTTTTAGCCGACTGATTGGTTTAATTTGTGTTGTAAAAGTGTGCTGTCCGATGAAAGTAATAAAACAGGGGAAAACGACCCGGACTGCTGTAGAGACTAGCTTGACCTAACGATTACTCAAATAATTTCCTGATTTCTCGCATCCACACTACGCATCAGTCGAATGCTGTAATATCAAGCACTGCAGTCGCGTGTTGACGACTTACTATCAAACAGAATGCTATCAGTCTTTCGCAGACACTCGTGGTATTATTCCTCGCGCTTGCTCCTCACAAGCTAACCTGAAGTGGGAACTGTGGAGCCACAAATGTCCGTAGCCTTCGCCCACGCGGCCGACTCCCAGACAAAGGGAAAGGATGCACACGCCTGCGGTGAGAGAGGAGGCGTGCGCCAAACACGTCCGGTGCACGGGAACATAACCCGCCTTCCCAAATGGTCATCCGCCGTCTCGCCACTATCTTGTCCGCATCAACGGCAGACGCGACTGGACTGTCAAACAATACAAGGCACACGTTCCGGCCTACTGTCAAGGTCACGCTTCTCACGACATCCGAGGAAAAACCTATCTTCACATGTGTCGGCAACGTGGCAGGATGACGAAGCAAGCGGGAAAAAACGAAAAGACGGAACGCTTGTCCGAATGTCTGTTACGTCACAGGCAACACGCTCAATACCTGCACGGTTAACGCAGGTCTGGCGAGAACATATGCACACAGAGCGTGCCAACTACTCCAGCACGATTTGCTTCTCGTGCGTCACATCTTTCAGTGACAGAAGATTTACGGTAAGTTCCGCGAGATTCGAACGCGCAAGTTAAAAAAAAAAAAAAAGTTTTGGTGCAATATCCTGTCGATAATGTGCTCATTACGATTAAAAACGAGTTCAGGCAGGGCAAGGATGAGGGAGGGAATCGGTCGTTTCTTGTTCAAAATTAATTATCCCTCAATAGCTGCTGTCGACTTTGGGGAAAACACGGAATGAGCGAACGTGGATTTTAACGCCGTTCCTCCCGAATACTAACAACCGTGCTGCTTCGCTCGTTCAATGCGAATTTATAAATGCAAGCACATTTTAACTGCAAACTTTCAAAAGTAAATTTTTCTGCTGTGGTAACTTATATTCTGAACAACAGGAGTGTCTCTTCATGTCACTATTTCTTTTTATTATTTCGGCGAGTATGACTTCATTTTAAACACAGCAAGCTCCCGACATTCAGGATTAATGCAGACCAGAGACTGCACCGATAACCGAACACACGGATAATCCAAAATACAGTCTTTTTTTTAGTGGAAACTGCAACTTACTTTCCTTTCAAAACATACTACATGTCGCATCTTAAAACCTATTGAATTACTTACGAGTTATCCGCCGGAAACAGTGGGTTGACTTGTATCGACTTTTAGCTCCTAAGGAAAGGGGCTAGGAAACAGAGGAAATCAGCCACAAGTTTGGAGTAGAGTCCCGACTTTCACTTCAAGATAGAATGGGAAATAACAACAAAATATTACAGGGATGTCCGACGGCGCGACTGGGATCTGTATCGTTTCCCAACGGTAAAACATGAGACACATGCTTCATAGTATATTCTAATCATAAATACTGTTTCCATTTGTAACGAAATATAAAGAGCTAATAAAATATTGAAACTAAAAGACAGTATCACAAGCAAAGTTAAATTCCACAAGAGCTATGTGTATGACACCCTCACAATTGATTAAGCAACAATCCTTTTTAATAAATTCAATAGTCAGCATACAAATATACAGTACACCTTTGAAGATGAGGAAATCATCATCAAACCTTTTCTTGATACAAGAATATCGAAACAGAACCAGCAGGTAGCTTTCAATGATCACAGAAAACCTACTGGCACAGACACCACTACGCCGAACTCTTCTACACATCCCACAAAAAATCTGCATATATATCAAGGCTATATAGAACCCACAAATTTTCACTTCAACATACAGAACTCCAACAAGGAATAGAAACCTTAAAATGCATTGGAACAAACAATGGATACGATCCTTCACTCATTAATACAACAAATATAAACAAACTCAACAAACTACAGTCGCAACTGAAAGCACCTCAGCAGTGAAATATGTAAAAAGAATATGTACCGTGCTATAATGACTGATAAACCAGCTATATTATTCAAAAACACAAATGTGAAAGTTAGTTTCAGTACCAACAACAACCTAAGTAGGAGGCTTATTCACAATACAAAACCGCCAGATACAGATCTTGACGTATCTGGCATTTGGAAAATTACCAGCAACCGGTACAACGAGGTTATATAAATCCGACAGGCAAAAATTTCTGAATGCGACTTAAAGAACATACAGACTGCTACAGACCACAGAAATGTTACAAATCAGCAGTAGCAACACACATTAATGACACAGGCCACCCTCTGAAAATCGAAGAGAACTTGGATATTTTGCAAAAAATCGGTAACAGTAAAAGAATGTATGTGATGGAAGAAATACAAATTTTCATTCATAATAAAAAAAACGTGATGATAATGTTCTTGATGGGATAACTGAATACAGAAATTCAAATTTCTTCTATATCTTAAACCAGTAAAACAGTACCAGAACTGCAACAGACTGAAGATGCGCCACGATTACCAGACTGCCAGTATCGTGAATATCGATGGAAGAAATGATAATCCACACGCTGTAACGCCGATGTATTCTTTTTGAGATATAGTTTTTACATGTATGGAGAAACGTTTGTGTAGTGAAAGTACGTCAACAAACAGTGTTAAAATAAGCAGTGTAATAGTGCAATGTTGAACAACAGCTCCGCCAGTGCACCAACGATGTAGACGATTCTCTGGGACGTCAACTTCGTAAGTGAAAAATCGGCATATAAAAGTATGACACGATTATCGTGTCATAACAACTGATGCTAAACTATCAACATCCTCCACAGGCTGTGGTATCAACCGCAACAAAGAGACACAGCTCAAGACAACCTGCCTTCCCCCCTACCCCCTATTACCTCAATAGCTACTCCGGCAACAGAACAAGTGACTAAGACATTTCTAGGTTAATTTAGGCTAAGACATTTTATCTTTCAGTAACATCTGTAGGCATAAACGCCCGATGATGAGCAAAACATGCTCGATACGCACCGCATTAAATTGAGTTAAATTAAACATAAAATAAATATATGTGACCGGTAGCAGAAAAATACAAATAATTACTTCTGCATTTTTTTTTAATATAGCCGAACGGTGCACGGATGAACTGCACGCCGTTAATCCAGAAATTGCTGTGTAATGACTGAGAACCTGCGAAGAACAATGAAGCAATAAGATCCTACATCCTCATTTCGACAGTACTTTCATTCTTCAGGTCATCCGTACTATAAAAATAGATTTTCCAAACTGTTTATTTTTTTAAATCTTAATCTTTGGTGTTTCATCTCGTTGAGAGTTAATTAAGAAAGGGCTTCGTATTATAGAGTGTTGTCGTTGCTGCTAACGGACTTCAGGGGTATAAGGGAGGCAGAAATCTCACGCGGCATACAGCTTGCGGCGGCTATGAAAACCGGGAGTGCGCAGCCGGCGGCTGCGCTATAACTTGCGCATTACGTCACGCTGACCTGCAACGAGTAACGAAACCGTTAGCCGAGTGCCTCACGCAAGCGCTTTACAGACGTGAAAATGTCTAGCTCTCAAACTGATGGAAGGCTGCGTGTCTCCTGCTTTTGTTCACCGTCTACCAGGTTGGCCAATTTGCTCACCGCTTTCGCCCCGAGGCCGTTGTAACGAAATGGGAAAGACAACTGCCATCCTGCAGAATGCTTCAGCCTTTTACAAATAAACACTCCAAGATACTTGATAAAAGAGAGCTGAACATGTCGAACTGGAGCTAAGTAAAGGGTGTCTTCCAGAGGTACAGGCAGAGGCGACCCAGATGGCGGCGACAAGGACAAGCGCCGGCTTCGGCCTCGTCAGCTTTCTCGGCCAGCGTTCACGTTGCTCTGACATTGCAACCGCCGCACACCCAACAGATGCATTCACAAATTTTACCGTGTACACTCATGCGTCAATCGCTATCTTCTTTTATTTTCCATTCTACCGATTCGTTAATATGCAAAATATAGGGACCATATCCACGAAGAAATCTCTTACGGAACTTAGAACACTGAACACCGAATTATCCAAAAACTAGTGAGATAGTTCCATATTTTCTGGGGAATTGTGGCGATTGCCGTAAACGGTTTATACACTGCATTACATTGCAATGAATGTCCGTTTTGCATGTAACACAGTGAACATCGATATCATCAGGCACAAATTTCGAGTTAAAACTGTCACAATGTTACTTGTAACTCGATCTGTTTCACATTTGTACTGAGTAAACATTACAGCTTTCCCCCCAGAAAAAACTTCGATGAAATCTAGGGAACTTGCTCTGATCACTCAAAAGGTTGGCGGCTGTCAGGCCAACAATGAAATTCGACTGGAGTAAAATGGAAAATTATAACAAAATATACTCTTGTAAAATTCAAAACAGATATTACTGACGCGTTTACAGTATCTCAAATTTACCAACAAGAACACTTGCAAACTGAATGAGCGAAGGAGAGAACTAGATCACATAGGTTACAGTCTGAAGAATTTTCATGTCGATCGGAATTACTAATTTATTTATTGTAGTATATTTTAAATACTGAACTGCCACAGTCTCGCTGAGTCAGATAAGGTACAACTACATACTTTGTGGAAATGTTTGCTTCTATACTACAGGTTTGGTATTTAAACACTGCTTTCACGAACCATGCTGAATGTTCACAAGACCATTACCAGGAGTATACCAGTTAGTTTATGACAAAACGGGGCGGCGAACTGCATGAACATATTAATGTTTTAGCTCTTTGCCGCAACAGAAGTAGATATTTTGCTACTCATTACTATCACACAGGTCTGGGACTCCCCCGGATTATGTATTGCAACTACGCCAATACCTATCGCAACAGAGAGAGAGAGAGAGAGAGAGAGAGAGAGAGTGTGTGTGTGTGTGTGTGTGTGTGTGTGTGAGTGTGTGTGTGTGTGTGTGTGTGTGTGTGTGTGAGAGAGAGAAGACGCTAATCTTCAAAACTACTGGACGAATTTTCATGGGTTTTTCAATGTAACTTGAACGTAGGTTGGGAAAACATTTACGCTTTATTTCATCAAAATAGGAAAACGAGAAGAAAGATATCGTAATTTAAAGTTTTATCTAAAATCGTCTGCTCTGCTCAGCTCAGTAGTTCGAATGTTTAACCATCACGGCTTAGTACACCAAAGAATCAATAGATGACACTGACAGTTTCGTAGTACAGCAAAAAAACCAAAACATTATGCTTTTAGTTTCTTTTTAACTCAGTGACATGTATTTTCGGAAGTTTACGTCAGTGTAATTTCAACAATTATGGTTCCTCTCACTTAGTTTGAAAGTATTTCAATTGTGTAACATCTGCCCTTCGATATCCTTAGTCACACCGACTACACTAGATAGTACATGTACCATCATAAGTATATAATCCTATATACTATATCCGAGTGAAGTGAACAAGGGATTGTAACTCTTCTACCGTCCAAAAGGCTTTCTGAGTATTTCATGAAAGTAATTATTTTTACATCGGACGTAAATATGGCATATTTCAGTCTTACTGGTGGAACACAAACTCTCGCTAGTTACAGGCTCCGGGGTTCGAACTCGAGTATGAAAATGGCGGAGTCGCTACCATACCCCAGTTTTGTTGGAGTCCACACAGAGAGCATATCTAAGACGCCGAACCTCATGAAGGAGAATGGTTACTTCGCGAAAATAGTGTAGATAAACAATCTTCAAGCCAATGTGACACCCAAAATATCCCGGGTTCCCGGGTTCGATTCCCGGCGGGGTCAGGGATTTTCTCTGCCTCGTGATGGCTGGGTGTTGTGTGATGTCCTTAGGTTAGTTAGGTTTAAGTAGTTCTAAGTTCTAGGGGACTGATGACCATAGATGTTTAGTCCCATAGTGCTCAGAGCCATTTGAACCAACCCAAAATATACTGTCTATCAATAAGGGTGTGAAAACGACACAAAACAAATTCTTCTACTGCATACTGAAGTTAATTGTTATGCAAATCTATTACTGGCTACTCGTGCATACTATCTGTTGTCCGAATAACTGTCGCTCATTAATGTAATAGGATATTCTTTACATCCAATCAACATTTTTTGGCTGTGACTGCAAAATCTAGAATGTCGATGAGAGCGTGCGTTTTACGGCCTTGAAGACAGTACATTACTATAGGCACTGTATTCAAAGTGGGTAAATAGATTTGTGAACATCGACAAAATCAAGACTGAAAACATGAATATGGTTTATGGCACGAAAAACACAAGTATTTTGAGAATTTATGAATTCATTAATTCAGGTTTTCAGTTTCTTATTTTTTAATATCTATTGATTCTTTACGGAAAAAGTTTTTGAGCATCGACTAACATAAAACTGAAGTCACCAACTTCAGTGTTGACTAAGTGCTCTCATTTTAGATAACGTTAGTCCCAGTACTTTGACAGTTATAGTGACTCCAGTATCTACTGTACCAGTGAATAGTAGTCTCATTTGTATTGAAATCTACTTCTTGAAGATAAATAGTGACGCTCTCTGATAAAAATTACAAATGTTTTCGTAATATTTGCACCCGATTGCGTTTTTGATCAGTAACTATTTAAGATAGCTGATTCTACCAAGACGTGCAGCGCAGCCCTTAAGAAGATCACAAGCAACTTCGTAGGCTTTTTGTTTCATTTCTTCATTTATTGTTGATTTCAGAACTGCATATCGTAAGTCACCGTGGTCACTCCAAGATGAAGGTAAATGATTCACACTGTAAACAAATCGTTTTTGTCGCAGCATATTTACTGTTTTTAATGTAAAGCTTCGCATTAAGTTCAGCCCAAACTAAAGAAAGCTACAAGGTATTAAACCTTCAAAATTAAGTGGTAAGTTACGAAACAGCTACCAACAACTAAATTTCATGACATCTGAAATCCTTTATTGTTAACTGCATGTGCCGGTTTTGAACAAATCTTCATCTTCAGAGGGCTGCAGTACATTAAGGAGACCAATTATCCATCATTTGGTCCAATTCATGGCGTCCGTAAACTCTTTCTGTTCTTTTCTCGGAAACTTAAGTGCCCACATAGCCAAAAATATCATACATCCGTCTTTATTGTATAGGTTTTCAACGTAACAATGGATTTGGCATTGGCAAGGATGCATCTATGCACTGTAAAATGAAGCAAATAATGTAATATAAAAAAATGTGACGCTCATTTCGCAAAATCCTTTCACCCCTTCTGAAGGAATGTAAAATTATCATCATATATAATTTTCTGCAAGAAGGAACTAATATTGGAAATTCGACCACCTACACAACGAAATCATCCTGCCATCTCTGGTAAGACATAAGAAAGCACCGTAAAGTAGCCTGTAGCTATAACTGAATTCTGAGGTATTCATGAGTTGCCCAGATCGCACTAAATTACTCACTGGTGAATATATTGTCTTCCTGCATCTTTGCACATTGTCTGTTACCGGTAGGGAATAAAAGAGTTACAAAGGGGACGAGAAACAGATTGCTCTCATTTGAAAGTTTCGTAGATAACGAAATCAATGCCAGTTGGTATAATTATTGCAATTATATCATGAAAAATCACAGCACGACGCACCAGCCATGACTTTCCGCTTAGTATCGGAGACAAAATGGTTTTCTGTACATTTCCTAGTTTGAGCACTCCGATCCTTCGGGTTATATGTATGCTAGAGACGAATTACCTGTTTGGACTCTTCCAAGGAAACCAGGTTAACAGACCTTGCAATGTCTCATTACACAAGGAAAATGTTTACATTCAAAACTCTCTCAGAAAAAAGAGAATGCCATTTTCTAGTTCCAATACTCGCTTCAAGTTAGTCGGCTGCTACGTGCATAATTGACTCCATATCCAGACATACAGCGTTGAATCCTCGGTTCGTCCTTGGGTCCCTCTCTCTCACTTATCGCTTCTTTCATCTCTGACAATGATTTTTCTACGTGAAAAATGCTAAGTTGCATCATGGTTTGAAAACTGCGTTATACTAAAGGTCCCACTGTAACTTGGTACGCAGACCTGTTCGCAGGTCGGAGGAAGACAGGGGCGTACCAACTCAGATACGACCATGCCTATAAATCACTACAGTCCATCACCGGGAATGGAGGGTGAAGCTTTGACAATGCCAGCCACTCGTGATGGCGAAACGTCAGTAAAATCATCAGACGAAAGTCGGCCGAAGAACCAGGGACATAAGCAAATAGGCAGTTTGTCAATCACTACGGCGTTAAAACGAATCTTCGCGTAGAGAGCTGCTTTACTTTGTTTACCTTTTTTTAACTATTCTTCAAAGCTTCATCGCTACTTAATGAACATCACAGATTCGAATAGCTCACCATTAACACTGTGACCAAACTATTCTGAAGTACTCGTTTTCTTGTTTTTCAAAATTCCTTGAGTAGAACGGGAGGATGGTACCTTAAAGATCCCGGCCAATTTCTTCGCCTATCTTTGTTCCATCCGAGCATGTGTTAGAACTCTGACCTCTCGGTTGATGAAGAGTTAAATTTTAGCCTACATTTCATAATTTGTTTAGTCATGTGTACTACTATGTATTTGGGTATACCGCTAGTATATAACCACTACAGAAAAATTATTGATGTGCTAATACTAAAAATCTACATTAACCGTGACGTCACTTAATAGTGTTGATAATGTAACGTCGAAATCAGGTGCAGCAATTGTACGAAAACACAGACATAAAGTATACAGAAATAAGGTTCTGAATTAAAATGACCAATCCGCACGGAGAATGTTTTTAATGCTGGAGCACCCTGCTTCAAAAATAGACCAACGCTACAAAGACATTTTGGTGGACGTGAGGAGAGACGCGTCGTCAGCCTGCAATACCCGGAAGAAACATTACGAAAGAAGTGACATGTGCTAATACTAAGCTGGCGTGCTAAACTGGTATCTTTCCCTTCAGATCTTTACGAGTAGTGAGGGCAATGAAAACGAGCCTGTTGTGCTTAACCTAAGTCTGGACAGAAACAGCTTACTTCTTTCAGAGTAACAGAGTATCGCAGACTGGAAAGGAATAATAGCCTTGAAAATACTGCAAGTACGATAACGCGCAGTAAAAGAACGCAAAAGAAACTGCAGAATACACCCTGCAGCTTTGTCACAGCTGTCACAATTTCTATCATTTTACTTCGATAGGAACTCTGGGAGCAATTTTCTTTTTTATCTATCTATCGTAAGGCATCTTAGGTTGCCTGTAATCGAGGAACGGATTTTCGTTTCGGGGAATATTTCGCAAATATTGTATTCGGAAACCCAGAAAAAGAGCGTGATTAGATCTACCACAACCTGTTTCACGTCCACCCTTTTATTGAACAAATACTGCCGTATAGAGAGACGACCACAAACGACATTAGTTGGCGCCTCGGGGCGCGCCCTGTTATTATTGGTACCAGGCGCGAGACGTCGCGCACATCGATCGAAAGAACGCACGGGGCGGACTGTGTTATTCGAAACACTCGTAGCAAAATGAGACTGGTATCAACCTACACTTTTAAAAAAATATTTGAGCTTCGTCTGTAGACGAGGGAAAATAGAACTACTCAACACATGTAAAACATACTAAAAGCACGAGGGAGCTTAATTTTATTTACAAGATTGTAATGATAAACATGTAGCCAAATTCTCGCGTAACTGAGTACCTTATGATGGGGGTAAATTCGCATAGATCGACTTCTTTGTGCTTCATGGTGCACGTGCATCAAGTCACCGCGTTTCAAATTAAGGTAAAAATAATCAATTACCGCAGTATTCCTAACACGTCATCCTCACGTTCAACAGACTTTTTTAAAATTAAATATCTAAAAAATCCTTTCCTAATTTTTGAATCCAGTTTACATCAGTCAAGACGGTCGCACTCAAACTTAGAACAGATAGGATTAGCATCTTTCCAGGGATTTTACTGAATTCACCACAACGCCGTCACATTATCCATGCAGACAAACGTTACGGCTTTTGCACAGAACGAAGTTCATTGTAAACATGGAACAATTCAAATCCTTATCTGTCTAGAACGAGATCGTATAGAAATAACCAACTAAAATTCTGGAAGTGACACTGTACTCCATTTGACTGAAAACATTACATACCATTCACATAGGACTATCTGGAAATAAAACTTAACTCTGTGGTATCGAGCATCTACAGCAATAACGAAACACATCATATTGCGGTACCATCCTTTTCCACACCCGATGCGTCATTGCGTCACGTAAATGGATAATTCTCAATACTTCACACAACATTTTTTTTTCTAAAATATTCTTCAAATATTATGCAACTAGCAGTAAAGTTTATTTAAATATCTTCAATATTACAAAAAAAAAATGGCTCTGAGCACTATGGGACTCAACTGCTGTGGTCATAAGTCCCCTAGAACTTAGAACTACTTAAACCTAACTAACCTAAGGACAGCACACAACACCCAGCCATCACGAGGCAGAGAAAATCCCTGACCCCGCCGGGAATCGAACCCGGGAACCCGGGCGTGGGAAGCGAGAACGCTACCGCACGACCACGAGATGCGGGTTCAATATTACAGGATGCATGCAACTTAACCTAAGACACTTTCTGGTAGTAATGCATTCAATTTGCTTCTAACAATCACAATTTCATAAGTGTATCTGGCCTGTACGAATTAAACTGAAATAAATAATTTCCACATGCAATCAGCAATTTTTACCAGTTTTTATGTGCAGCCATGCCTTTAAACTCGCTAATTTGTGCCCGATCCTACTTGTAGCTATTAAGCGAATATCAGTGCCAAATCTGATACCGCCATCACAAAGAAAGGTAGAAGTTGTTGGCACATAACTTCTCTTCGTAATTACAACGACTCAGTGTACTCACGGCTTCCTCTTCCTTGTATACTACATTCTGAGTATTGTAAAACTCATAAAAACTACACGTGGATCTACAAACAGTCTTGGAAATTTTGTGACCTTGCTGAGAGCCTTGTGTAAGACTTTACGTTCTCTGCGCAGTAATCACGGCTTAATTAGCATTTTGTTGTCTACCAAGATGTTTTTTCTTGTACCTTCCTACATACGTGAACACATTCACCGTCGTTTATCGATTCAGCCTCAAAATAATAACTCTGTGACTAGTACATGCGAGCTGGCGGTAACACTACAGCAACACAGATAACAGCACATACTTAAGTCAGACCACATTCCCTGGAACCCACTATCCTTTCTACCACTCTTTTACATAACTGAAAGCAGACGACTAATATCTTCCCATTAGTTTATAAACGCGTCCCTCAGAGTAATACTCAGAATTACATGTGATAAAAAGAGGAACAAAAACCTACTAGGCGCTTATACCACCACACACACGTTTCTTAGGGAAACAATAGTAATTATTAAGCCAAACCAGCTAGAGTTTTTATTGTAATAGGTGTAAGTTGTAGCAATCTTCAATGATAACCAGATCAGTACTGAGGCGATTGCTCGTCTCTGCCCCCACCCCCAAGAAATTAAATATGTAAAATAAAAAACTGTTAAACAATCAGCTAACAATCATCTTGAATAGAAGCTCGGATGCCAATGCTGACAAAAATAAGCACAACGGTGACATCCAATTAATAATTCCTAGCCAGTTTCCTGATTCCTGTAACTCAAACACTATTTTGAAAGAAGTTTAGAATCACTTTAAACAGTAGTGAATATATTATCAGGTGCTTTCTTTTTATGTTTGGAATATTTAGTAGTAAATGGAAAACCATAATCGCACTTTTATTCCTTTACCCCCTCCTTCCTCACCCTAATAAAAAAAAAATGTGCAGCCTCCAGGAGAAAGAAACTTTGAAGCATCAGTGCCTGTTTGAGATTCCAACGCGCCTGGACGCTATGGACAAAAGCTAGTCACATTTTTGTAACGGGTTTCTGTGGTCACGTATAGGCCTATTACTGTAGTCCGGCCACCTCGCCACCAGACTCCTCGAACACACAAACGTGCACCTCATAATTGCAGTGAGCACTGAGCTGCGACAGTTCGGAGGAGAGTCCCGGACGAAACCGCCAATTGCTCCGCTTTCACAAACCCGCGAGAGCGCTTCCGGGCTGGGCACCGCCTAAGCTGGAACTCTTCCTCGATTTCTGGCACAGCATTACCTTTTCTACATATGGTCAACTTATTTGTTTCCCACTGAAATTAACTGAAAACATAAAATACGTGTGTACATTACATACTACACACGATATATAGTGTATCATGAAAATACGACTGAAAAAGGAGCCTGCAATCACAGAAAGACAGTGCCACAGGCTCCCAAAAACGTCGAACATGTGAGGCATGTCTTATTAATTTACATACAGCTACCTGTTGATATAACCCCTAAAAAAGCGCAGTGAAAGTATAATATAATAAACGTGACAGCAATTTGTATTTTTAACTGATATTCATAATGGTGTTGGTCAAGCGTACCTAAAATGTTCAGATTTAAAGTTACTCGTTTCCATTAAAAAGCCAACTCCTTCTTCGTGCAGGCCATCACTAACAACTTCTTTTTTTAAAATATCGAACTTGCTTTTCATCGTCGCCTCCAGTGACAGAGTGGGAAATTCGAGTTACAGATGGAGAAACGTTATTACGTAATAGAAAAGTAGCCAAATTTCCACTGACTTAAGTACGGCTGGTATCGTAAAATATGATCCAGCACAGAATTATGTCCCAATTTGTTTTCGTCGGCACTCTTCTGCCTGAATGAGATAGCAGAATACATTCGAGGGTCGTCTACGTAACTCTGGAAACAAGCACATAATAATTCACACACAATCCAGCAGCCGCAGAAACCTGAACTATGAAAATCTGTGATGCTGTAATAAAAATATCTGATTACGGGGTGCATACGTGTTTAAACTTTAGTGAAAACCAACAATGGTTTTTCATAACTGAAGTTACGTCTCTGACAGAACTGCGAGCTCTACAGAACATTCGGAAATACGGGCCAATATCAGCAGAAGCATGTTGCTGAACTTAATAACGAGTAACAATGAACAATGTCATACATGCGGAAAGTAAGCTATCACTTAATGTGTGCTAATTTTGTCTCCAACAAGAACGCAAGTGGAGTAAAATTAAACATCGGAAACTAACAGACGTTACATTCTGTACTTATAGAGTACTGGTGGACACAACTCACTTGCAGTTGCCGTAGGAACTGCAATTCAAGAGATTCAGTTATCTCGCAATATAAAATCTGGATGCGCAGTTAAACAAATGAAACCATCAGATACGACTACTGGTAAATTTTCGAATAAAATAGGATACTGCACGTAAAACTATGCCCTGACAAGATAATTTTCCCCGCAGAAATCTTCACTAAGAGAAACATCTATAACAGGACAAATGATACCAGAAATAGAAAATCTTGAGTAAATGATCAAGCAGTACTATGACGGAACAGTGAAGTAGGGGAGATCCTCAGGGGATACAACTAACAAAGGATTTCTTATTAAAAACAGAAAGACTTTATTAAGATCGGATCCCCCAGAAAGCCTTTTTGTGCAGGGCCGTTTTTATAAGTAATAAGAGATGTATGTTGAGACATCTCACGTAAATTTTACGGAGCATATTGAATTTTAACATTCTTACGAGGCTGTGCATCGGATGAAACTGTACATGCAGTCTATCCAAAGCTGTGAAGATGCTTTCAAAGTTGTGCTGATTAAGGCATTCGTCTGAATATCATAAAGAGTATCTGCCAATAAAGCTCAGGTTGGTGGTTGGTGCCGGCCGGAGTGGCCGAGCGGCTCTAGGCGCTACAGTCTGGAACCGCGCGACCGCTACGGTTGCAGGTTCGAATCCTGCCTCGGGCATGGATGTGTGTGATGTCCTTAGGTTAGTTAGGTTTAAGTAGTTCTAAGTTCTAGGGGACTGATGACCTCAGAAGGTAAGTCCCATAGTGCTCAGAGCCATTTCAACCATTTGGTGGATGGTTGGTTGATATGGGGGAGGGGACCAAACAGCGAGGTCATCGGTCCCATCGGATTAGGGAAGGAAGTTGCCTTGCTCTTTCAAACGAACCATCCCGGTATTTGATGAAATTTTGGGAAATCAAAAACTTAAAATCAGGATGGCCGGACGAAGGTGTGAACCGTCGTCCTCAGAATGGTGTGAAACATCTAAATTAACTATTAAATTGAACAATGTAGCACTATGCTCAACCGATGAAATGAGTTTTTAATGCCAATTAATCAGAGACGCCTGACGGTCAATAGGCCACGTGCTAACACAATGTCTCTTCTAGAGTCCAGATAGGCTCTATCAGTGGTTTGACTTGAAAAGAACGACAAAACGTGCGGAGGAGGAGAATGGTAAGTGGAGGGAGCAGGGGGATTGAAAAACACAAGGAGGTGGTGGTGGTGGTGGTGGTGGTGATTTGTGTATGCTACGAATAGTGGCAATACATGATTTGTTTTTGCTTTAGGGTTTCATACTTTTCATGTGTGTCTCCTTTATCACTACAAGTTTTGCTTTATAGAAGAGCGACAACAATAGACAAAGTTTCCAATTTCATACAATATTTGAACACATTGTTTGCTTTCTTGATCGTGAATGTGTAGTGATTATGATAATAAATTAAGAAGTAAATCAATTGTAATGTAAATACTAAATATTACAAAAGACTACCGCATTCTTTCAAGATTGTGGCATGTAGTTGCTATTTGCAAGTGTATAAACACTTGTCTATCCTGTATTTGTCTAACAAGCCATGAACAGACCTGAGACTACTGACAGTTTTCGATATGTTGAAAGACTAACAGTGACTATAAGAAATGGAATGAATAGTGCATAAATAAGGTTGGTGGGACTAGAACCGGCAAAGTGATACCTAAAAGACTAACACATTATCTGAATTCTCGAGCAACAGTAAAAGCCCGTAGATTCAGAACTGGAATACGAAAAGCTAACGTAAGACACAAAATTTAAGACTCTTAGCATATGGCGCGATGTTCCACTGAGCTGCACTCTGTTACCGTACAACGTAATTACCCCCTAGAGTACATAACCTTTCTGATATCCAAAGTTCCGTCAACAAGGCACACTATATGATGCAGGTAAACGCTTACTGGACGTTAATTTCCCGCGCGAAAATGAAGCACGTGAAAGTCTCAATGGGGTCGCTGTTGGTCGACGCTGTCCACTACATAGAAGGGGCTGCGTAGGGATTAAGTTTCACATGAAGCTTGAGCCACTGGCGCGCGCGGGAAGAACGGCTACGCCAGTAAGCCAATAGGCAGACGATGGCGAAAGGGCAAGGAGAGTGAAGGTTTAGCTGCACACGTTTATGGCCCACTAAGTGCAGTTTCTGTTATCTGGGCAAGTTTCAGAGTACATACCCCTATAAGAATAGTCACTTTTATTTTATACAGACTCACATAATCTGGTAACCGATTATCATTTTTTTCTTATTATGTTTTTGTGTGTTAATGAAAAGACGTGTATAATACGTCAACAATTTTCTCCATATCTCTCTCTCTCTCTCTCTCTCTCTCTCTCTCTCTCTCTCTCTCTCTCTCTGTGTGTGTGTGTGTGTGTGTGTGTGTGTGTGTGTGTGTGTGTGTTTTCCTGTTTTTGGAAGATATACGCTGATGATCAAACTCCCGAGCGTGCTAGAAACAGATACGGAATAACAGCCAACATTAAAATCTCCACAGAAACATTCCCAATTACGCTACATTTTGTTAATCATTTCTAAAGACGACAGTCCGGTAATTAATAAAATTAAGGAAATCAGCTTTAAAAAAAAATGGCTCTGATCACTATGGGACTCAACTGCTGAGGTCATTAGTCCCCTAGAACTTAGAACTAGTTAAACCTAACTAACCTAAGGACATCACACACATCCATGCCCGAGGCAGGATTCGAACCTGCGACCGTAGCGGTCTCGCGGTTCCAGACTGCAGCGCCAGAACCGCGCGGCCACTTCGGCCGGCAATCAGCTTTCACTAATAGTTTTTCCAGCTCATTTGTGTCCTGCAGCGTGGTGCGTTAGGAACGGGCAAGATACACAGACAGTGCCCGTTGGCTAAGTATGAGAGCTTATCAACAGTACCATTGCGATTAATAAGTAACTGGCTCAGTTCACAAGATTTAAGGAAGGGGAAGGAAGACTACAGTTTATTATCTACATCTACGTGATTACTCTGCTACTCACAATAAAGTGCCTGGCCGCGGATTCAATGAACCACCTTCAAGCCTTGTTGTTGTTGGCCATTTGCACGAGCTCTGATCGAACAAAGATGGCACAGGGACTTGACAGTATCCTTTTGAAACAAAGTACCTCGATGTCTGCCTTAAGAGATGTAGGGAAGCTACGGACAGTTTAAATTTTGGCGGCCATATGGGCATTTGAATGATGTTTCACCAAAATGTGAGACTTGTCTACGTCGGTGTTGCACAAATGAAGTGTTACTTGCTAACACACTTACATCGTGCATTGCTCTGCAAACCGCTGCTTAAGTTATAACACAAATATTTGTCAAGTCACATTTTCGCACCCACCTGGTAAAAAGATTTACCTTGGGTAGCCTATAACCCTACGCGTGTCATATAAATAAGCGAATTCTTTACCCTTTTTAAAAAATTTTGCTTTGAGACGTTGTTTGCTGAAGACAAACATTTATGCGTAAGTAGGTTAATTTACGCTCAAATACTTTGCGGTTTGTGGTAACTGAAAACATTTAAATCTTAAAGCTTGTAATACAACGAAAGAGAGAACACGACCGGTACTTTTCAACCAGTGTTAAACGATATTTACAAATTACACTACGGTATTTCACTGTCCATCGGGTTACAGACATACAATGTGTTTTGACCCGATTTCAGAAGACTGTGTCGTGTACATGACCGAAGATGGAAACTAGGGATGAATTTTAACTTATGAATCTTTCAAAACGTACACAGCGTTCAGAAGAGTTTAGTAGGTAGTCCGCAAAGGTCTGCTCGTCGTGTCAGCCGACAGTTATTCATTCGTCTGTTTCGTGTGTTTAGAGGCGACGTATAGGGTGATAATTTTTGACCTATATGAAATAAAATCGTCAGAGCTTCTGAACGGTTTGCGTTACGACGTTCAAACTACGTGATTGGCCGCGGGGCGTGATGGGAATTAGTATACGCATGCGCACGCGGCTTGTTGTTGTCGCGAGAATGTCACGGTACAGCGCATTTCGGGGACTGAGAAAATGGTGTGCAATGTCCAATCACGGAATAATCAGTGTGATATTCTTTAATGGGACGGTGACTACCGAATGTTAAGTGAAGGTTTTGGAAGATGATTTCATCGCCATTACCCAAAGTGACCCTGATTTCGACAAGATGTAGTTCATGCAAGACGGAGCTCGACCCCATCGAAGCAGGAGTGTGTTTGATGTTCTGGAGAAGCACTCTGGGAACCGCATTATGGCTCTGGGGGGCGGGGGTGTACCCTGAGGCCACTGGCATGGGCCTCGATTCGCCGCCATATTCCTCAGATCTGGACAATGCGACTCCTTTCTGTGGGCCTATATTAAAGACAAAGTGTACAGTAATAGCCCCAAAAACATTGCTGAGCTGAAAACAGCCATTCAGCAGGACATCGACAGCATCGATGTGAGGACACTTTAGCGGGTCATGCAGAGTTTCGCTATTCGTCTGCACCACACCACCGCCAGTGATGACAAGCATATCGACCATGTCATAACCTAAATCCGAACATCTGTAGTGACGATTACATGTTAAATAAAGTGTGTGCACGCCGTAGTTTGTAATTAATTTACGTTTTTTTTATAGTTCAATAATTGTCACCCTGTATGTGTTGCATACTATGAAACATTGAACTGCTCCAAGTCCTTCACTATGGTGATGACTTCGAATAGAGTTTTGTGAATTCATTATAAGCGTGGAGGAGGAGGAGGAGGATAATTTACCTTTCACATTTGCTGTTCAGTATAAGACTACATTCTATTTACGTGGAAAAGTGAACCGCAATAATTTAAACATATGGGGAACACAGCAGCTACATATCAGTGTTGAGCATGAGAGGCTTCATGCATTTTCCGCCGCTTCCCGAGAAAAGATTTAATGCTCTTTCTTTTCTGCGACAAAGACAGTTGCAGGAATTTTGTACCAGGATATTTTCCGCAATTGCGACAATATGCTGAAAATTTCATTTTTTAGCAGGCCGGGGCACCAGCGCACAGGCACATGCATGTAAGAGCATTTACAATGAATGAGATTCTCAATGATGAACCCGCCGTAAGAGGCGTGCGGATCTACAATTGCAATATAGGGCTGCAACGGCACCTCATTGCACAGAGTGATTTTTTTTTCGGGGGGGGGGGGGTGAAAGACTCTGTCTGTAAGCTTCCCCTTACTACAAGTTCGGGTGAACTGCGCCTCTGAATAACAACAGTAGTGGATGCAATTAATCTGATGCTACAAGTACAATGTACAGCAAGGATGCAGGTGCATGCATGTAGAAAAATACACATTTGTAAAGATATATGAGAGTTTAAATCCATCATCAAGTTTTATCTTCATTCACACAGAAGATACGGTCCAGTGAATTAAGGTGAATCTTGTTGAAACATGCTGTACATCAAAAAGGCGGGAATGAAGTATCAGAAATGCACTGACGTGAAAATAGTCAGCATAAAAATGTGACACTAGATTAAATAATATCCAAACACGCATGCTACCAATCTGTATTACTCATATACTAGAGTGTAGGCAGTTTAGTTTGCCAGAATGAGATTTTCACTCTGCAGCGGAGTGTGCGCTGATACGAAACTTCCCGGCAGATTAAAACTGTGTGCCCGACCGAGACTCGAAAGGCAAAGGTCCTAAGTTCGAGTCTCGGTCGGGCACACAGTTTTAATCTGCCAGGAAGTTTCAGTTTAGCTTGCACTATTCCGGTTTCGAACTGAAATACGTTCCTCACACTAAAACTACAGGGGATTGACAAAAACATGGAAACACCAAAATCGTAACACATCACCATATCTAATACGGTGTAGGAAACCTGTTAGCATTGAAAATCGCTTTCAGTCGTCTCGGAAGGTCCTGCATGGTTTTCAAGGGAATTTTATACCATTCTTCCTGTAAAATAAGCGTAACGATGTGGATTGCAATCACACAACCCTCTCTCCAAAGTGGACTATAAATGCTCTGTAATATTGAGACAGGTGACCAGGAGAAACGCAACAATTCATCCTCAGGCTGACAAAAACAGCCCTGGATGATGCGAGCTGTGTGAGCTGGGGCCCTGACGCCTTGGAACACAGCATCACCATTGGGGAACGAACACTGTACCATGCAACGGAGATGATCAGAAAAAATGATCGCATAGTCCTTGGCAGTAGTGCAATCTTGCAGAGTAACTATGGAGGGCGGAGGGGAGGGGGGGGGGGGGGAGCGGGAGGGCGGGCGGTCATGGAATACTGCCACGATATGCCTGCCCAAATCATCACCGAACCCCCGCAGTTGGTCACTCTCAGGACGTAAACTAGGCCACAAGTTCAAAATTGTGTGAATCAAGACTCATCCGACCAAATGACTTTCTTCCATTGCTCCATAGTCTAATTTTTATGGCTCCGCCAACACGTTTTCCTGTTACGGGCATTTCCCTGCAGTTTCCAGCTAACGGAGCTCCTTTCGTGCTGTTTTGGTACAGACAGGGTTCTTTAGTGCGACATCCATTTCCGCGGTGACTTTTGCAACTGTTGTCCAGTTATTTTTCGCCAAAATCCTCTTCTTACGACCGCCTGTCATGATCACTCTACACACACTTTCGTCCGCGTTGTGAATAAATGGATGAAGTTTTTCCTCTTTCCCTGTATGCCGTATAAATCTTCGACGCGGTGCCTCCTGAAACACCGAACACTTCGGTTACCTTGCTTACGGATGCACCCACCATACGAGCACCAACGATTTGCCCACGTTAGAATTCATTTAGCTCCGACATAATGCACTCCCAAATACACAAAACGACTGATATTTGGAACGTATTGAGGACATTGCACGGGTGCCGTTCATAGTCAAATCCAACAGCGCAACCTGTAGGGCTTGGCTTCAATCTGAATTTATGTTCAAGCATGCTTTTCTCGTGGTGTTTCCATATTTTTGTCCACCTCCTGTATTGTTTGAAAGCCTGCTATCAAAAACTATTATCTAGGAGAAAAACCTATGAGCACTCTCCTTCAGTAATGTGTAGCTATATTCAACATTCGTGTTGTAATGCTTACATTCGTCAGCAAACGTGAGCGCAAATATGCACACATTTTTTAACCTCCCCCTTCAGTGTGAGAGAAACGAACTGTCCAAAGAAACCGTGGCAGCACGCAACATACGTTAGGACAAAGTTTTGTCAGTGCGCCCATGCTGGTGGTGGCGGCCTTCGGTTTGCCGTCGTTCCGCCACAGCGCGCCCAGGGGCATTCGACCGCCAGAGAGCGCCGTTCATTGTCCTGGCTTTTTCTGCGCGCGCCCGTAAGCGGCAAAGCTGTCACATGTAGGCATCTGCTCGTAACGCGGCGAAGAACAACTGCTTGTAATGGGAAGGTTGGCTTGGTCGTTCCCGTGGCGATGTTCGATGGTTATTGAAACACTACCACATTTCATCGAGCAAAGGTGTACTACATATGAGAATGAATACTTGATAATCTGGAGTAGCATGCACGTTCAAGATTTACTTCCTGTGTAAAACTGATAACATGGTGACCTGTTTTTGTATCGGCTTAACGACGTCTCGAATACTAAAATGTCATCTGAATGTTGATCTCCGGGTTTCTGTCAATTTTATAATAGGAACAGCAGTCACTGTCCGAACAAACACGATGAAAGACTAGTAAACAATGGCTAAACAACGTAGTTGATTAGACATTAAATGAGTGACGTTGATGAATAGTCTGCTGAATTCTCATTCTCCGATTAGATGTGAAAATGTGCCTCTTACACAATCGTCACTGCATGATTAAGATACGTTTTTTGTCAACTCAGGCACCACCAAAACTAGAATAACTGAACAACGAGTCTCTCACGTCTAATCCGGTAAAAAGCAAATAGGGAAAAATGCACACCACAGCTGTACTTAAGATATTCATTCCTACAGAATATTTTAAAGAAGATAAAATCTTTGTCATCAGCGAAACCCTATCTTCATATGGCCGCTTTCTAAGTTCAAAAATAACCCATCAACACTACTAATCTTTAGGTAACGTTATGGAATACATCAATACCGGGAAAAACCGAAAAAAATAATTTCATTTGGCGTTTTCGTGTCACTAGTTTTTCGCTTAAGCTTCATAACTCAGGAAAGAATGTTATTGCTGTGCTGGTCTCTTAAACGACGCACACAAACCTGACCCCTTTCCCACTGACGGCGCAAGAAAAACGGGAAGTTGTTTCTCGAGCGTCCAGCCTACCGAAGTTGCCACATCTCTCAAGAAAACGATCAACGAGCTGAAAGTAGAATCTACCGACAGAGGGAAAAAAAAATACCGAAGAACCTTAGACAGTAGCTGATGCTGTCACTCCTGAGTACATATCTGGTAGCCAACATTAACAGCCTGATCTCAGACTGCTATCTCCATTCATCGATTCTGTGGTTACCTTGCTCCAGAGTTACGAAAGCAATGTATCCGGAAACGCTTACTTTACATTTTACAGCTCCTTTTATTACTTCTCTTCAAATAACATTAATTATGGAATGGAAACACACAGCAACAGAAGGTACCAGCGTGACTTCAAACACTTTGTTACAGGAAATGTTCAAAACGTCCTCCGTTAGCGAGGATACATGCATCCACCCTCCGTCGCATGGAATCCCTGATGCAGCCCTGGAGAATGGCGTATTGTATCACAGCCATCCACAATACGAGCACGAAGAGTCTCTACATTTGGTACCGGGGTTGCGTAGACAAAAGCTTTTAAATGCCCCCATAAATGAAAGTCAAGAGGGTTGAGGTCAGGAGAGCGTGGAGGCCATGGAATTGGTCCGCCTCTACCAATCCATCGGCCACCGAATCTGTTGTTGAGAAGCATACGAACACTTCGACTGAAATGTGCAGGAGCTCCATCTTGCATGAACCACATGTTGTGTCGTACTTGTGAAGGCACATGTTCTAGCAGCACCGGTAGAATATCCCGTATGAAATCATGGCGGTGAATCGAGGAAGTACAGTACATACTGACGAAACTAACATGGAAATTAAGCGTTTCCGGACACATGTCCACATAACATCTCTTCTTTATTTGTGTTTGAGGAATGTTTCCTGAAAGTTTGTCCGTACCTTTTTGTAACACCCTGTATATGGTACGCCATACCGTATTCAACATAACGATTTCATTACTGTTGATCTGATGAAGAAAACAGTATAGGTAGCCGTGGAGGAGCCAGTTTCGAGTAAGCCTACCTAGTCGACTGGGAATCAACAGCTGTAAACAAAGTCTCCCATAAAATGCCACGCCGCATCCAACTACAAGTCGTGGGCTCAGTCATTAGCAGACACGTCGTTTCTCGCAAATAACACGGTAGCGAAGACGCCTATTGTGCAAGGGCGCAGCACATGGCAGATAGCGAAAGTGACTACCGCCGCGTGCAAAGCCAGGTCCGCTTGGTTGCACGCGAAAATGTTGGGAAACCCTAGCCTTGCAGGCCGTTCACCTAGCTAACGCAGAGTGGCAACCATGAAAGGAAGCACTCGCACTGCGGGGCCTCGTCACGATCCCATCTCAGCTGGCTTTGTCCCGCAGGCTGCCCTCGTCTAACACGTGTCCGCCCGGTTCATTACTTCCACGCCAGCATTTGCTTACTGCAGTAACATCAACCACAATTAACCAATTATGACAACGAATACACTACCTAATGCTAATGCGACGAACTCTTGTTTTAATCCAGCCGTGAGACGCGTTTTGCAAGTTGGAAAAGAAAATGTACTTCTTTATATCGAAGCATGGCGTTAGCTCAGGATTAATCCTGTAGCTAGACAACTGTGTATACACAGGAACTCAAAGAAGTGACAAGGCCATTTAGTGACAAGGCCATTTAGTGACAGCCGGCCGGAGTGGCCGAGCGGTTCTAGGCGCTACAGTCTGGAACCGCTTGACCGCTACGGTCGCAGGTTCGAATCCTGCCTTGGGCATGGATGTGTTTGATGTCCTTAGGTTAGTTAGGTTTAAGTAGTTCTAAGTTTTAGGGGACTGATGACCTCAGCAATTAAGTCCCATAGTGCTCAGAACCATCTGAACCATTTAGTGACAAGACCTATAATTATTACCCAACTGGATATTGCAGGCAACAGTCGCTACTTTTCCCCAATCCCCAAGTACCGAAGACAATTTTTCCCAATCTACCTCTCCAGCAGCTTCAGGCTGAGACAATGTTTTGAGCTAAAAAGTATTGTTGCATAGCATCTCTGTATGCAGAGAAACACGAATCACTTTGATCAAATAAGCAGTGATGTCTAATTCCACATCCATTAAGATTCATTGCCTTTGATCTTTCAAAGAATTTCCTTTCGTACTGTTAATTCATTCTTCATCCTTAACGTTCAACAGAAAAGTCAGTTTATGAGAGAACATACCGGACATTGCCACACAACACCTGTGAGTTTATCTTTTTAATTTCGAAACCATTTCTGCATTACTATAATTACTTTTTTATACAATTTACTTTAATGTAGTCTATGCTTTTTTTCTCAAAATCACCCTGAAGCGCTCTCACTTCTATGTACGAGGTCGCTTCTGAAAAAGCACAACTGAATAAGGGCTAAGGTTAGTTTTGAACAAATAAAGTTGCAACATATTTTTATATTTAAAAAAAAACAGCAAGGCAGTATTTATATACGGCTGTGCGCAGTAGTGAGTTGTCATGTATTATCAACTAATCGCATATTCCGTAAAACCATAGAACAAAAACCACCTTTCGAAAGCGTTGGACTTACATGAAAACATCACCAACTCGACCGTATATATTAAGGGGAGAAAAGCACACCTGCAAGCTATCAGTCATAGCAATCGATCCTGCACGGAAACTTGGGCCATAATTCCGACAACACACAGTTATGACCTTCTGAATGTAAAGCTTTCGAATTTCGCGCGCCTTATTTGTCATTCGTTCAACCCCATTGCTGCAGCTCTGAGCGCTATGTACGGTATAGGGTTTTGTGAAATACTGCTGTGACATTTGTAACACACTTTGCTCATTTCTAACCTGCCTGAGATCTCTTTGCTTTGAACATTTTTGTGGTGGCACTCACAAATGCAGTATGAAAGAATGTAACGAATGAGTGTGTCGATATAGTAGTACTGGAGCGCTATTTCATTATTAACACCACTTCTGTGCGTTTCTTTCTTTGAATTTTAAAGCTAACAATGTTTATATGAAGTGCATATGCACGAGATGCACTGTTCTTTAACGTGATTCGCATTATTAAATCGTAAATCGAAAATAATTAACTTCATTTCATAATAATTCTTCGGTTGATTAGGTTATTCATTTTGCTTTTTAAGCTTATGTGTCACTCCAGAATACCAATAAGAGAATACAGTTACATAATCCTTTCAAGGATATATTCGTGGCGATGACATTATGCACCGTACTAAGATTACCTACCAACTTTTTTTGGGTAGAATAACATTTGCTCTCGAACAAGGTGTCGTAACACGTTTGTCAGATGTGTCCACCTTCCCCCTCATCTCCCTTCGCCATCAACATCCCACGGATACGAGGACTCCGGTTGTCACTCCGCTGTAGCGCTCGGGCATTCGGCGTCTGCAGGGGATTGGGGAGAGAGTGAGAAACAACCGGTGCGCGAAATTCAAAAGCTTTGCATTCAAAAGGTCGTAACTGCGTACTGTCAGAAACACGGCACAGATTTCCTAACTGGAGCGATTTCTGGGACTGAAATCTTGCAAGGGAACTTTTTTTCCCGAACATATCAGATTGGGTTGGTGATGTCTCTGTTAGATTCAGCCAAACTATTACTAAGGGTCCCTCAGAACAGAAAGGACTTCAGATCACAAACGGGATAAAACAAGTACGAACACGTGTTAATGGTCATATCTGAATCATCTACGTTTTGCCTGTTCGCCTCTTGTGCAGACTAATTTTGACAACGAATGAAAGATCTAAATATAGGAAGTTTTGAAACAGGTCTAAAAATCAAATGTGATATTACTGAAATACTGTTCAATCAGCACATCGAAAAGAAAACTTTACATATAACAATGAAGTTAAAGAAACAGTTGATTATTCTTTGCATTTAAGGCAGTTTAACATGATGCTAAAATGAATAGAGAAGTAAAAAATAAGATAAGAGTGACCACAACCAGAGTATGTCACTAGTTTTGACTTATGGCTGTAACATAAGGAACTTTAATATGAAAAACCATTACAGCTGCAGAGAGGCTTGCTGAAAACAAAATTATGGTAAACAAAAAGGATCCGGGAACATAATGGATTGAAAGTCAAGATGATGATTGTCATGGAAGTGGAAATGAGGTGGTGAGGTGAAGAGGATATGCAAACAAGGGGAATGATGGTATACAGAAAGACGCATATGGTTGAAGACGGAATTGCACCGATATCTGGAGTAGAGCTATATGCAGCAGATGTCAAACAGCTACGGAGAGAGAGAGAGAGAGAGAGAGAGGAAGAGGGGAGGGGGGGGGAGGGGAGAGGAGTGTCGAGATCTCCGAGATGAAACAGAAATGACACGTTCTGAAAGTCATGTAATACACTTGAGAATAATGCGGCTGAATCAAATCCTGCTCCAGTACAAGGTGTTCAATCGTTTCCTGCTCGTGTGCGGGGTAATGGAATCTGAAGCATCCAATTCCGATGTAAAAGGGCACTGAAAAGGCTACAGAGAGACGCGCACTGTGCGGATAATGGAAGGCGTTGAATCCGATTTGCCAGTGAGCGGCGACGTCCTTCCAACTATCGAAACCTTGAATGCCACAACTTCACAGTTAGGAGCGCCTGCGTTGCTCATACCCCGCACACGGCTGCTGCAATGATCGCCTACAGACGACTATTCCGATGTAAATAACCGCTGACGGCATCTTTGCTTATCCTTCAGCTAATAAAAGACTCACTCCTCCGAATGGCTCGTTAAAAAGCAGACGTGATTCGAGTTGCAGTCGTCGCGACAAAGCAGCGGGACAGACACTCGTGATTCACATCTTACAGTTATTACCTCGAACGAGTATGAACTGAACGTTCAGAGCTAACAGCAATGAAAATTTTATACGTAAGAAACTAGGAAGCAAATTTAACTTTCGCGGGGTACAACAACTGGGTCGATTATTTTCAACGTTTCGATAAGTGTCCGAGTCATCCCAATTTCAAATCACAGTTTCCGATAATTTCGACTCTAAACGTCGGACGAACACAGTGCTATAAGGTGAACACACAATATGAAAATTTGCATGTGATACCTCACTGTTAAACTTTTCGTCAAGAATAGACGTACACTGTCGCATTTGGATAGGCTATTACTTCGTCAGAATCACGCACAAATGCACCTTGCGTTCGACGACTATGGAAATCTACTGCGGTCGTTTGACAAACCTGTTCGAAAGCAAATAAGCAAGCTAATGATGCTGATCTTATTTTGTTTTGCTGCATACGGCGATTCTCGGACTTTCTTTTAAAGTACATACTGTTTCATCTGATGAAACTCTGTCAAAACACATAGTGAGCCGGGATATTCTGTGCTACAGTCCAACGAACAATAATGAAGATTGCAATGTGTGTATGTATAAACCTGAAGAACGATCTACGAGTTATTCGTTCAAAAAAACCATAAAAACAAATTTCCTGGTCGTCATTACACGTAATTTGCATTCTAACACGAACATCTACCGCAACCATGATTGTCACACTTCTGAAACTTTTGTTTATCCCAGTCCAAGTCATCTTTAAATCGAATTCCACGTGTTTTGGGAAAAAAGACATGTAATTTGCCTGTAGATGAATGTATCAATTCGAAACCAGTGACGGCAGCTTTTTAAGAAAGTACACCAAATTACAGATGCTTGCTACTCTGTACCATCAACTTTCTGTATCACATATTGTCCGACCACGATATTATTGCATTTGGCCTAAGAAATTTGTGCAAATACTATCATGTGGTTCAGCGTTTCCTCGTATAACAACATGATAAAAAGTCACGATAAGCCAACTGAAGCTCCCTCACTCCCAGGTGCAATAATACGGCGGTCGACTAATAACAGCCAATTTTCCTTAACAATGTACTAATTTGAAGAACTGCATTTATCGAACGTATAAATATAGGATGCAAATGCTAAGTGATTACAACAAAGTGGGTGGGGGGAGCCGAGGCAAACAATTTGACATAGACCACTTGTGGTCCATCAGCCGCTAAAACTACCTCAAATTGGCCTACAAACGCTACCTGAACTACAGCGAATGCGCGTCGCGCCAGATTTTGAATATCCTCTCACCTCTTACGCAACTGGCTAACCGTTTGACGACCATTTCCTTTTTTTTTTTTCTATAAAATCGTCCTTGAATACTAAACACAGCTTGTTCTTGCACTTACAAACTGTGAACCTGAATTTCATGTAAATTTTACTCTTAAATTTTGTGTGTTGTAACACAGGTAAAATTAATAATTAAACTATTTTGTTTCTCTGCCCTTCCTACTACAAGACCACAGTGCTTGTAAGGGTTAGGTTTAGATCGAATTCTACGTAATTGATTTTTTTCGTAACGTCTACGAAAGTATTTTTTCTTTCATTACCCTCACGTGAAAGTTTACATTACTACTGCTAACAAAATAATAAAAATTAAAAAACCTGTCTGACTAAACAGGCGGAGTTAGTGAGCGAGAGGATATTCAAAATGTCGCGCGGCTCGCATGTGCTGTAGCGTAGGAGGCTTTTGTAGGCTACTTTGATGCTGTTTCCGATTAACGTTTACTCCTAGTGCCAGATGACATGTGTTAAAATACTGTCGTAAACATCCGCAACAATAACATACTGTCATGGTGCTTTTTCGGAGTACATGCGCTTGTGGCTTTATTTGATGGAAGTATTTACAGAAGAATAACTAATTATTTCTAAACAGAGAGGGTAAAAACATGAAGCCGACGCTACTTATCCATTATATATAGGGGATGAAACAGCAGTTCCACCACAGCACTTTCGAACTTGGTCTAAATCGTAAATCATTCACAAATTTCGGGCATCTTATACACTCCTGGAAATTGAAATAAGAACACCGTGAATTCATTGTCCCAGGAAGGGGAAACTTTATTGACACATTCCTGGGGTCAGATACATCACATGATCACACTGACAGAACCACAGGCACATAGACACAGGCAACAGAGCATGCACAATGTCGGCACTAGTACAGTGTATATCCACCTTTCGCAGCAATGCAGGCTGCTATTCTCCCATGGAGACGATCGTAGAGATACTGGATGTAGTCCTGTGGAACGGCTTGCCATGCCATTTCCACCTGGCGCCTCAGTTGGACCAGCGTTCGTGCTGGACGTGCAGACCGCGTGAGACGACGCTTCATCCAGTCCCAAACATGCTCAATGGGGGACAGATCCGGAGATCTTGCTGGCCAGGGTAGTTGACTTACACCTTCTAGAGCACGTTGGGTGGCACGGGATACATGCGGACGTGCATTGTCCTGTTGGAACAGCAAGTTCCCTTGCCGGTCTAGGAATGGTAGAACGATGGGTTCGATGACGGTTTGGATGTACCGTGCACTATTCAGTGTCCCCTCGTCGATCACCAGTGGTGTACGGCCAGTGTAGGAGATCGCTCCCCACACCATGATGCCGGGTGTTGGCCCTGTGTGCCTCGGTCGTATGCAGTCCTGATTGTGGCGCTCACCTGCACGGCGCCAAACACGCATACGACCATCATTGGCACCAAGGCAGAAGCGACTCTCATCGCTGAAGACGACACGTCTCCATTCGTCCCTCCATTCACGCCTGTCGCGACACCACTGGAGGCGGGCTGCACGATGTTGGGGCGTGAGCGGAAGATGGCCTAACGGTGTGCGGGACCGTAGCCCAGCTTCATGGAGACGGTTGCGAATGGTCCTCGCCGATACCCCAGGAGCAACAGTGGCCCTAATTTGCTGGGAAGTGGCGGTGCGGTCCCCTACGGCACTGCGTAGGATCCTACGGTCTTGGCGTGCATCCGTGCATCGCTGCGGTCCGGTCCCAGGTCGACGGGCACGTGCACCTTCCGCCGACCACTGGCGACAACATCGATGTACTATGGAGACCTCACGCCCCACGTGTTGAGCAATTCGGCGGTACGTCCACCCGGCCTCCCGCATGCCCACTATACGCCCTCGCTCAAAGTCCGTCAACTGCACATACGGTTCACGTCCACGCTGTCACGGCATGCTACCAGTGTTAAAGACTGCGATGGAGCTCCGTATGCCACGGCAAACTGGCTGACACTGACGGCGGCGGTGCACAAATGCTGCGCAGCTAGCGCCATTCGACGGCCAACACCGCGGTTCCTGGTGTGTCCGCTGTGCCGTGCGTGTGATCATTGCTTGTACAGCCCTCTCGCATTGTCCGGAGCAAGTATGGTGGGTCTGACACACCGGTGTCAATGTGTTCTTTTTTCCATTTCCAGGAGTGTAGTATCTGAGAGTTGTAGCATTGCGTTTTGGTACCCTTATAGAGTAAATTCGGTTAGTCGTCAGTTATCTGTTTGTTTTGAACGGCTTGTGAGATAAAAGAGAGGAAAAGAATTGTTAGCAATGGATAGGGACTGCGCCTGTTGTGTACGGATTCAGGAGGAATTGGCCACCGTCCGTAAACAGCTGGACGCTGTGTTGGCTGTGGTCGACAGGCTCCAGGCTGTTGCCCTGGGCCGCGGTGACATTGGGACACCTGAGGCGAGCGCTTTGGCGCCTCTGGAACCTGTAGCATCGCCTGGGATCTCTGATGCCACTGCGCCCTCGGCTTCGGACGTCCCTTCCGGTTGACACTTGCCTGACGGTGATGGGCGAACGGTGACGGGGTGGCGAATCCCTGGGCGGAAGGAGAAAGTTGGTGCTAGCCGCCGAGGCTGTACCCTTACGCCCCAACAGGTTTGAGGTACTGCCTACTGCTGAAAGTACTTCTGAGCCAGCAAGGGCGGCCTCGCTGTTGCGGCAGTGGCCGGTCTTCCTGGGAGGTCCGGACAAGCGCAGAGGGTGGGATTGCTTGTCATTGGGAGCTCCAATGTTAGGCGGGTGATGGAGCCCCTTAGGGATATGGCAGCTAAGGACGGGAAGAAAGACAATGTGCATTCCGTGTGCATACCAGGAGGAGTCTTCCAAGATGTGGAAATGGTCCTTCCGGATGCCATGAAGGGTACAGGGCTCATGTCGGCACTAATAACGATTGTCGCTATGGATCGGAAGAGATTCTCTCTGGTTTCCGGCGGCTATCTGAGTTGGTGAAGACTGCCAGTCTTGCTAGCGAGATGAAGGCAGAGCTCACCATCTGCAGCACTGTCGACAGGACCGATTGCGGAGCCGAGTGGAGGGTCTGAATCAGAGGCTCAGACGGTTCTGCGACCATGTAGGCTGCAGATTCCTCGACTTGCGCCATAGGGTGGTGGGGCTTCGGGTACCGCTAAATAGGTCAGGTGTCCACTACACACAGGAGGCGGCTACACGGGTAGCAGGGGATGTGTGTCGTGGATTGGACGGTTTTTTAGGTTAGACAGTCTCGGGAAAGATCAAAAAGGGCTCCAGTCTCAAAGGGTACAGGGCAAAGAAACGACGAGAATCGACCAAGCAACAGTCGGTATTGTAGTTGTAAATTGTCGTAGCTGTGTAAGAAAAGTACCAGAGCTTCAAGCGCCGATAGGAAGCACTGAAGCTGAAATCGTTATAGAAACAGAAAGCTGGCTAAAGACGGAGATAAATTCTGCCTGAATTTTTACAGAGGCGCAAACCGTGTTCAGAAAGGATAGATTAAATAAAGTAGGTGGTGGTGTGTTTGTGTCTGTTGGTAGTAGTTTGTCTTGTAGTGAAGTTGAAATAGATAGTTCCTGCTAATTACTATGGGTAGAGGTTATACTCGACAGCCGTACCAAAATAATAATTGGCTCCTTCTACCGACCCCCCGACTTAGATGATATAATAGCTGAACGGTTCAAAGAAAACTTGAATCTCATTACAAATAAGTACCCCACTCATACAGTTATAATTGGTGGAGACTTCAATCTACTCTCGATTTGTTGGCGAAAAATACAAGTTCAAAGCCGGTGGTGGACAGAAAACATCTTCCGAAATTGTACTGAATGCTTTCTCTGAGAATTACTTTGAACAATTAGTTCATGAGCCCGCACGAATTGGAAATGGTTGCGGAAAAACACTTGACCTCTTAGCGACAAATAATCCTGATCTAATAGTGAGCGTCATGACAGATACAGGCATTAGTGAACATAAGGTCATTGTAGCGAGGCTCAAAGCCATATCAACCAAAACCACTAAAAATAAACGCAAAATATGTCTATTTAAAACAGCAGATAAAAATTCACTTGATGAATTCCCAAGAGAGAGTCTCCATTCCTTCCAAGCTAATTATGTAGGTGTAGACCAGGCATGGCTCAAATTCAAAGATACAGTATCGACAGCAATAGATAGATTCCTACCGCATAAGTTAGTAAGAGACGGGACTGATCCATCAAGGTACACAAAACATGTCAGAACACTGTTGCAGAAGCAACGAAAAAAGCATGCCAAATCCAGAAGAAAGCAAAATCCCCAAGACTGGCTAAGATTCACGGAAGCTCGAAATTTAGTGCGGACCTCAATGCTAGATGCTTTTAATAGTTTCCACAATGAAACATTGTCCCAAAATATGGTAGAAAACCCTAAGAGATTCTGGTCATATGTAAAGTACACCAGTGGCAAAAAAAGTCAATACCGTCACTGCGCGATAGCGATGGAAATGTTACCGATGGTGGTGCCACTAAAGCGGTGTTACTAAATACAGTTTTCCGTAATTCCTTTACGAAAGAAGACGAAGTAAATATTCCAGAATTCGAAACCAGAACAGCTGTTGGCATGAGTGACATAAAAGTAGATATCTTAGGTGTTACGAAACAAATCACTTAAGAAAGGCAAGTCTTCCGGTCCTGATGGTATACCAATCAGGTTTCTTTCAGAGTGTGCAGACACAATAGCGCCTTTCTTAGCAATCAAATACAACCACCCGCTTGACGAAAGGTCTGTTCCTAAAGACTGGAAAGTAGCACAGGTCATACCAATATTCAAGAAAGGAAATAGGAGTAACCCATTGAATTACAGACCCATATCACTAACCTCAATTTGCAGAAGTATTTTGGAGCATATACTGTACCCGAACATTATGAATCACCTTGAAGAAAATGACATTGATACATAACCAACACGGATTCAGAAAATATCGTTCTTGTGCAATGTCTTGTCCCATGAAGTATGAGTGCTGTCCACAAAGGATCTCAGATCGATTCTATATTCCTAGATTTCCAGAAGGCTTTTGATACCGTTCCTCACAAGCGACTATTAATCAAATTGCGTGCATATGGAGTATCGTCTCAGTTGTGTGACTGGATTCGTGATTTCCTCTCAGAGGGGTCACAGTTCGTAGTGATAGACGGTAAATCATCGAGTAGAACAGCAGTGATGTCTAGCGTTCCGCAAGATAGTGTCACAGGCCCTCTGCTGTTCCTAATTTATATAAATGATCTAGGTGATCTTCTGAGCAGCCCCCTTAGATAGCTTGCAGATGATGCTGTAATTTACCGTCTAGTAATATCATCAGACGATCAATTCCAATTATAAAATGATCTAGAGAGAATTTATGTATGGCGCGAAAAGTGGCAATTAGCACTAAACAGCCGGCCGCTGGTGGCCGTGCGGTTCTAGGCGCTTCAGTCTGGAACCGCGCGAACGCTACGGTCGCAGGTTCGAATCCTGCCTCGGGCATAGATGTGTGTGATGTCCTTAGGTTAGTTAGGTTTAAGTAGTTCTATGTTCTAGGGGACGGATGACCTCAGATGTTACGTTCCATAGTGCTCAGAGCCATTTGAACCATTTTGAAGCACTAAACAAAGAAAAGTGCGAGGTCATCCACATGGGTACTAAAAGAAATCCGATAAATTTTGGGTATACGATAAATCGCACAAATCTAAGGGCTGTCAATTCGACTAAATCCCTAGGAATTACAATTACGAGCAACTTAAATTCGAAATACTACATACATAATATTGTGGTGAAGGCGAAACGAAGACTGCGCTTTGTTGGCAGAACACTTAGGAGATGCGACAAACCCACTAGAGAGACAGCCTACTTTACACTTGTCCGTCCTCTGCTGGAACATTGTTGCGAGGTATGTTTTCCTTACAAGGTAGGCTTGACGGAGGACATCGAAAAAGTGCAAAGAAGGGCAGCTCGTTTCGTGTTATCGCGCAATAGTTGGAAGAGTGTCACTGATATGATACGTGAGCAGGGGTGGCAGTCACTGAAACAAAGGCTGTTTTCTTTGCGGCGAGATCTATTTTCGAAATTTCAATCACCAACTTTCTCTTCCGAATGCGAAAATATTTTGTTGACACCCACCTACGTAGGGAGAAACGATCATCATAATAAAATAAGAGAAATCAGAGCTCGAACGGAAAGATTTAGGTGTTCCTTTTTCCCCACGCGCCATTCGAGAGTGGAATGGCAGACAAGTAGTAGAAAATGGTTCGATGAACCCTCTGCCAGGCACTTAAGTGTGAATCGCAGAGTAACGATGTAGATGTAGATATGAGGGTCATTCAAATGAATCCTGGACAGGCTCGTCGCGTCATCACACCGGAAATGGTTGCTGATGTGAATGCTTTAGTCTTGGACAACCGCAGAATCACCGTGGACGAGATCCATCGGTTACTGGGTATTAGCGTGGGCACCGCCCACACCATAATGCGTCAACACTTGAACTTTCGAAAAATCTGTGCGCAGTAAGTTCCCCACCAACTGACCGCCGAACAGCGCAATACTCGAATGGCGCCGTCTTTGAGTCATCTGCAACGTTATCATGAGGAGGAATACGGCTTTCTGTTGCGTATCGTCACAGGTGACGAAACATGGTGTCACCATTTTGAACCGGAAAGCAAGCGGCAGAGCAAGCAGTGGAAACACGCGACTTCCCCACCTCCAAAGAGAGATCTCTGGTAAGGTCATGATGTCCTCCTTTTTCGACCACAAGAGCCCACTGCTTGTCAAGGTCCTGGAACAGGGAACCAACATCAGTGCCCAGCGTTATCAAGCCACTTCACAGAACCTTAGACGAGCCATGAAGTCAACACGCCGAGGCATGTTGTCCAACGACGTTTTCCTCCTGCATGACAATGCCCGCCCACATACGGCCAATGCGGTGAAGACGACATTGCGGCAGTTTCGGTGGGAAACGCTGGAACATCCACCGTACAGTCCCGCCATTTCACCGCGTGGCCTTCATGTGTTTGGACCTCTAAAACAAGCTATTCGCGGACATCGATTCGCAACGGACGACGAAGTGTGTGACTGGGTCCAGGCATGGATCCCACAGCAGCCTCCTAGCTTCTTCAAGGACGGGATCGACCGGCTAGTGTCGCAATGGGACAAAAGCGCCAACAGCTTTGGCGGCTATTTTTGAGTGTGTACTGTGTATAACTACATTTTTGAGTTAATAAAATCGTTACCGTTACTTTACACTAGTGACCAGGTTTCAATTAAATGCCCCTTATATTCGCATTGAAGCCCAGGCGTATTGCCCTGCTCTACTAAAAAAAAAAAATCTACTGATAATGAAGACTCAACGAACTAAGTGACAAGTGGTCAACGATTTATCGTATCAAAACATCGATCATGTTCCATCTAGAAGCAAAGAACATTTCTTAGACGCGGGGCGCCTGCATTGTTATGAGAGTCATGTGCGTGACTTCCAGTGAAGTAGCACCGGACCACACTGCCCGGGTCAGGCGAAATGCACGCTGCAGACTGTACTTCGCCGGTTGCGTCTGTCTACATAAGGAGGGACGTAACGGCAGCGGCCGGTACGCGCTACAACATGCGACTCTTATTTGCTCGTACTGCCGCAACGTGTGATTAAGGACTGGGTAGAATACACTGAACAGCTGCACACCTGGTTAATATCTCTGGGACTACGGAAGAGGCGGCAGTACACGAGAAAACAATGAGAAAATGGGGCAACTGGAGGGTTCTGAATGTGCTCGGTCGCGCCAATGTTTAATCGATTAACATGTATCTCTATTATCTTAATTGTTTTCCAGTTTTGATTGTGACATGAAAGTAATAAAAGACCACTTTGGTAAAGGGAAATATGAAAAGAGGAAAAGTTGCATTTTAACGCCTCTTTCGTTATTCCAGATATTAGCAATGCACATTAACGCACAAACACCTAATATCTTTTTCCATTTTACACACAGTTTTCTCAGGCATCAGTCCTTTATCTCTCGTACTGCATACCATTTATTTTAAATATCAGCTTGAAACGGCATCCTCGAATTCTTAATGTTGCTATAGTCGACAACCAACTTCAGTTGCAACATGGGAATATGAAAAGGAACTCCATACTAAATAAGAAACATTTTACAAAATGTTAAAGGAAACATCTACTGGATTCTCAGTACATAGAGTTGTAACATCCAAAGGACTAAGGGTCAGTTTTAATTTCCCATTGACGACGAGATGATTAGACATGGACATCTGGATCGTTACAGTCGAGGATGTGAGAAGGAAATCGGTCGTATCCTTTTGAAAGGATCCATCTCAGCATTTGCCTTAATCTACCTTCGAGAACCATGGAAAACCCACATCGGGATCGATGACGGAGCAGTTTGGTTCCTTCCCCCCCCCCCTCCTCATTTAAACTAAACAACCAACCAAAACCTACATCTACAAGGCCGGAAGAGGATTTGGGCACCGATCATCTCGTCCGGAATACGAGGTCAGTGAGCTAACCATTGTGCTGTCTCAATCGCCGTCACAACTCTCAATTTTTTAATGAAAACAGAATTTAAAAAAGGAGCATTCTGAATAATATGACAGGCTGACGCCTTCAAATAACTGGATGTGCCTGCTCGTCTCCTGAGAAAATGGTACCACACACTTCCTGGCAATTTCAGCTGTTTGAACGTCGTATTAAATCTAAAAAAATAATGGGCAGATCTGGGGGTGACCAGATACTTATCTTCTATTACCAAAGCGCATACTGATGGGTCCTGTGTTGCCGATGTATGAAGCTCTGCAGAAACATGGGACTTCAAATGTCCTGCAGATACTGAACACCTGTAACGCCAAAAATCTGACACAGTTGTAAGAGTCAAAGAATATGAAAGGAAAGCAGTAGTTGAGTATGGAGTGAGACAAGTTTGAAGCCTATCCCCGATGTTATTCTATCTGTGCATCGAGCAAGCACTTAAGAAAACCAATTAATAATTTGGCAACAGTCCAGGGACAATAAATAATAACTTTGATATTTGACGATGTTACTTTAATTCCCTCAGAGACGGCATAAGACTTGGAAGAATTGCTTAACGGAATGCATAGTGTCCTGAAAAATAGATAAGATGAACATCAACAAAAGTAAAACAAGGGCAATGGAATCTACCCGAACTAATCAGACTGTGCTGGGGAAATTAGATTAGGAGATGTTATCCAACAGGGAAAAGGGGATCCAAAGTTTAACGTGGAATCCGAACCACGCGTCGTTTCTGGATGCTTCCCATATCGTTGGGAGGTGAAGGCTAAATTACAACGCAAGCTGAAAAAGCTGTAGTCCGACCAGGAATCGATCCCGCGACTTCTCGGTTTGCAGGCACGCACTTTACCGCTAGACCACCAGACTCGACAGGTATTGAAAGAATTAGATGAGTTTTGCTGTTTGGGCTGCAAAATAATTGGCAACGCTGAAGCACAGATATTATAAAACACAGGCTGGTAACAGCAAGAAAAAATAGCAAGTTACAAGGAATTTATGAAAGCTGGCCTGCATACGAACAACAGGTTTTAGCGTAAGAGATCTGTAAGCTTCCAGCTACGACCTCTATAAAATATAGTTTCCAATGTACCCACACACTGAAGTGTAGGAATATTTTAGGATTTATTATTAGTATTTATAATTAAACGTGCTCTTCCTGTGTCATTTTCCAATAGCTTGCGGTCGCTGAAGTATCGACGTGAACAAAAAAATACAAACCAGTTACGCTGTGAGAATATCAAGTACGAAACTCTCGTCTCCAAAAGTGATCTTTACTGTACTGCGCTTCGTTCAGTGAAGAATGAATAACTATCTCTCAGAACTACAGGGGTTGGACAAGAATACGGAAACGCCGCGAGACACGCATGCTTGAACAAGAACACAGATGCTAGCCAAGCCTGCAGGTTGCACCGTTGTAGAACGACAACTGTGCAATGTCTTCACGTTGCAAGCGTCAATCGTGGTCAGAACAGAGTTCTGTGTAGTTGTGAGTGCACTGTGCCGCAGCCAAGTGATTTTGAACGTAGGCAAATTGTTGGTGCTCGTATGGTTCCGTAACCAAGGCAGCCGAAATGTGTGTTGTTTCAAGAGGCACCGTATGATGATACGGAAAAACATTTCCCGCTAAGTCACAACGCAGACGAAAGTGTGTGTTGAGTGTTCGTGATGACCGGTCATTGAAGATGATTGTGATAAAAAATATGCGGACGACAACTGCTAAAGTCACTGTAGAATTGAATATCGCACTATCGGCACCAAAACAACACGAAAGGAGCTCCATAAGCAGGGAATTGCAGGGCGAGCTAGCATTCCAAAACGTGGTGACGAAGCCATAAAATAGACTATAGGGCAACACGCGAAAGTCATTTGGTACGATGAGTCTTATGTCACATTGTTTCTAACTTCTGGCCGAGTTTACGTCCAGAGTGTGACTCACGGCGTGGATTTCGTGCTCATTTGGTCAGTCATATCGTGGTATTCCGCGAGTCCCATGATTACTGTGCAAGGTCGCTTTACTGCTAAGGATTGTTCGACCATTTTGGCTGATCAGGTCCATCTCATGGTACGATGTTTGTTCCCCAATAGTGATGCTGTTTTCCAAGACGAAGGGCCCCTGTTCACACCACTCGCAACGTCCAAGACTGGTTTCGGAAGCACGAGGATGAATTATCACATCTCCCCTGACCACTAGGATCACCACATCTCAATATTATTGAGCCTTTGTGGTCTACTTTGGAGTGAAGGGTGCGTGACAGCTACCCACTTCCATCATCCTTACCTGAACTTGCCATAGTCCTGCAGGAAGAATGGTACAAGATTCCCTTGAAAACCACACAGGATCTGTATTTAATCCATTCCGAGACGACTGAATTCCGAGACGACTGAAAGCTGATTTGAATTTCAACGGTTCCCTAAATCGTATTAGACATGGCAATGCGTTGGGTTTTTGGTGTTTCCATACTTTTACCCAACAATAATTTATTTAACAACATCGCCGTCTAAACGATCGAGATGCTTCTGTCATGAGATAAACACAACTATATCCGAACAGATGTGAAGACCCGACAAATATTACGTTTACTGTTTGTCTGCAAGCGAAGAACGGGAACCGAACGACACAAGAAACGAAACGTCGCTTAGTATTTGCGGAAGTAGTTGTGTCATAACAGAGGGTCCTGAAAGCCGGGAGGGGCAAGGGACAGGTGCCTCACAGATACGCTGGGGGGGGGGGGGGGTTTCAAAGAGCGCAGCGGCGGAGGCGCACGTGCGGGCAGCATTCCGTCGACCGGTTTGGCACGCCAACGCGGGGGAGCTGGCGTCTCCCCTCTCAAGGCGATACCGGCTGCGATAGCCACGCTTCACACCACACCACACTACACTAGCTCGCATCTGCCAGCACACTCTTCAGTCGTCCGTATTCGACTAAGGCTCGTTTTCTACCTGTCAATATGGATAGATGTCATTTTTGGCTCCACTAAAAAAAGCGTTTGGATGGTTGGTTGGTTGGTTTGTGGGATTAAAAGGACCAGACTGCTACGGTCATCGGTCCCTTTTTCCAAGTACTAAAAACACCCACAGAGAATAAAAACGATTAACAGAATAGAGCCCAGACGACACAGAACAAGAGAAACTGAGACAAAGACCAGACAAAACGAACTAAAATCACACAGAGTGTGACGGTGGTTGGCCGACCATAGAAATAAAAAAGGAAAAGCCAACCACTTAAAACACATTAAAAAATCAGTGAAAACCGGAGGCCAAAGGCCAGAAGCAACACAAAACAATAAGATAAAACAGAAACACTTAGACTAAATGATAAAAAAAACCCTGCCCGAATAAAACGTAAAACTGAGTCAGCCGTAGCAGAGTCACCTGTTAAAAGGGCAGGCAGCGTGTCAGGCAGTGCGAACGACTGCCTGAGCACAGCTAAAAGCGGACACTCCAATAAAATATGGACCACAGACAAAACAGAGCCGCAGCGACATAGAGGTGCGTCCTCACGACGCAATAAGTGGCCGTGCGTAAGCCGAGTGTGCCCAATGCGCAGCCGGGAGGAGACAACAGACTCCTTGCGGGAGACCCGCATGGACGACCGCCACACAGTCGTCGTCGCCTTGATTGGACGGAGTTTGTTTGGCGTGGGCAGATTGCGCCATTCAGCGTCCCAAACCGAAAGAACTGCGCGGCGTAATACTGCCCGCGAATCAGTCTCTGGGAGGCCAATCTCCAGAGATGATTCACTAGTGGCCTCTTTCGCCAGGCGGTCAACAGTCTCATTGCCAGGTATCCCAACATGGCCTGGGGTCCACACGAAGACCACAGAGCGGCCCCAACGGGCAAGAGAATGCAGGGACTCGTGGATAGCCATCACCAGACGAGAACGAGGGAAACACTGGTCGAGAGCTCGTAAACCGCTCAGGGAATCGCTACAGATGACGAAGGACTCACCTGAGCAGGAGCGGATATACTCTAGGGCACGAAAGATGGCGACCAGCTCAGCAGTGTACACGCTGCAGCCATCCGGCAAGGAACGTTGTTCGGAATGGTCCCCTAGAGTTAGCGCATACCCGACACGACCAGCAACCATCGAACCGTCAGTGTAAACAATGCCAGAGCCCTGATACGTGGCCAGGATGGAATAAAAGCGGCGGCGGAAGGCCTCTGGAGGGACTGAGTCCTTCGGGCTCTGTGCCAATTCGAGCCGAAGGCAAGGGCGAGGAACACACCATGGGGGTGTGTGCAGAGGTGCCCTGAAAGGAAGTGGAACAGGGAAAAACCCAAGCCCAGAGAGGAGCTCTTTGACGCGTACGGCGATCGGACAACCCGACCGGGGCCGACGTTCTGGCAGATGGACGACTGACTGCGGGAACAGGACACGGTAATTTGGATGCCCGGGCAAACTAAAAACATGGGCAGCATAAGCAGCCAGTAATTGTTGGCGTCGTAACCGCAGTGGAGGGACACCTGCCTCCACTAGTATGCTGTCCACAGGGCTGGCTCGGAAAGCACCAGTGGCAAGGCGTATCCCGCTGTGGAGAATTGGGTCCAGCACCCGCAACGCAGATGGGGATGCTGAGCCATAAGCCAGGCTCCCATAATCCAGACGGGACTGGATTAACGCCTGGTACAGCTGTAACAGGGTAGATCGGTCGGCGCCCCAGCTGGTGTGGCTCAAGCATCTCAGAGCATTTAGATGCCGCCAACACGCCTGTTTAAGCTGCCGAATATGAGGCAGCCAAGTCAACCGAGCATCAAAAACGACCCCAACAACCTGTGGGTCCCCACCACAGCAAGGAGTTCGTCGGCAAGATAAAGCTGCGGCTCAGGATGGACTGTTCGGCGCCGGCAGAAATGCATAACACGGGTCTTGGCAGCCGAAAACTGAAAGCCATGCGCTACAGCCCAAGACTGCGCCTTGCGGATAGCGCCCTGTAGCTGATGTTCAACAGCTGCAATGCCAGTAGAGCTGTAGTAAAGGCAGAAGTCGTCAGCATACAGGGAAGCGGAGACAGAATTTCCCACGGCCGCAGCGAGCCCGTTAATGGCTATTAAAAAACAGGCAGACACTTAAAACAGAACCCTGTGGCACACCGGTCTCCTGGACGCGGGAGGAACTATGGGAGGCTGCGACTTGCACGAGGAAGGTACGATACGACAGGAAATTGCGGATAAAGATCGGCAGAGGGCCCCGAAGACCCCATCCATGAAGCGTAGAAAGGATGTGATGACGCCATGTCGTATCGTACGCCTTCCGCATGTCGAAAAAGACAGCGACCAGGTGCTGACGGCGGGCAAAGGCAGTACGGATGGCCGACTCCAGGCTCACCAGATTGTCGGCGGCGGAGCGGCCTTTACGGAACCCACCCTGAGACGGAGCCAGAAGGCCCCGAGACTCCAGTACCCAATTCAAGCGCCGGCTCACCATCCGTTCGAGAAGCTTGCAAAGAACGTTGGTGAGGCTAATGGGGCGGTAGCTGTCCACCTCCAAAGGGTTCTTGCCTGGTTTCAGAATGGGGATAACAATACTTTCCCGCCATTGCAACGGAAACTCACCCTCGACCCAAATGCGGTTGTAAAGGTCGAGGAGGCGTCGCTTGCAGTCCACTGAAAGGTGTTTCAGAATCTGACAGTGGATACGATCTGGCCTGGGAGCGGTATCAGGGCAAGCGGCAAGGGCACTGTAAAATTCCCACTCACTGAATGGAGCATTGTAGGATTCAGAAGTGTGGGTGTTAAAAGAAAGGCTCCGACGTTCCACCCGCTCTTTGATGGAGCGGAAGGCCTGGGGGTAGGTCGCAGAAGTGGAACTCAGAGCAAAATGCTCTGCTAAGCGGGTGGCAATGACGTCGGAGTCAATACAAACTGCTCCATTCAGTGAGAGCGCAGGGACGCCGACAGGGGTCTGATAGCCGTAGACGCGTCGAATCTTGGCCCAGACCTGCGATGGAATGACATGGAGGCCAATGGTGGACACATACCGCTCCCGGCACTCCTGCTTGCCTTGGCGGATAAGGAGGCGGGCACGCGCACGCAGCCGTTTGAACGCGATAAGGTGGGCTATGGAGGGATGTCGCTTGTGACGCTGGAGCGCCCGCCGGCGATCTTTAATCGCTGCAGCGATCCCAGGCGACCACCAAGGCACAGTCCGCCGCCGAGGGGACCCAGAGGAACGGGGAATGGCAGATTCGGCGGCAGTAACGATGCCGGTGGTGACCGATTGAACCACCGCATCAATGTCATCAGTAGAGAGAGGCTCAAGAGCGGTAGTGGAGGAGAACAAGTCCCAGTCAGCCTTATTCATAGCCCATCTGCTAGGGCGCCCAGAAGAGTGACGCTGTGGTAGTGACAGAAAGATCGGAAAATGGTCACTACCACACAGGTCGTCATGCAGACTCCATTGGACAGACGGTAAGAGGCTAGGGCTACAGATTGAAAGGTCAATGGCGGAGTATGTGCCATGCGCCACACTGAAGTGTGTGAAGGCACCATCATTTAAAATCGAGAGATCGAGCTGCGACAATAAATGCTCAACGGTGGCGCCTCGACCTGTTGCCACTGACCCACCCCACAGAGGGTTATGGGCGTTGAAGTCGCCCAATAGCAAGAAAGGCGGTGGCAATTGGGCTATCAGTGCAGCCAGGACATGCTGCGAGACATCACCATCCGGTGGAAGGTAAAGACTGCAGACGGTAAGAGCCTGTGGCGTCCACACCCGAACAGCGACAGCCTCTAAAGGTGTTTGGAGAGGGACAGACTCGCTGTGCAGAGTGTGAAGGACATAGAGGCAGACGCCACCAGACACCCTTTCATATGCTGCCCGGTTCTTATAATAACCCCGATAGCCACGGAGAGCGGGGGTTCGCATTGCTGGAAACCAAGTTTCCTGAAGAGCAATGCAGAAGAAAGGGTGAAGGCTGGTAAGTCGTCGGAGCTCAGCTAGATGGTGGAAGAAACCACTGCAGTTCCACTGGAGGATGATATTGTCCATGGCTGAGAAAGGCGTGAAAGGACTGGGAAGGCAATTTACGCCGCTTGTTCACTCACTGCCACCGATTCAGTACCCGTACGAGTGGCATCCATGGCGTCTGAGGGACCGGCGAGATCAGAGTCCTCAGCGGACGCTAGAATCTCGACCTCATCCTCAGACGCAGAGCTCGAAGGGTGTGGTGGGGTTGGTGCCACCGCAAGTTCTTTGGCCTTAGAGGTCTTTCTCTTGGACTTCTCTCGCTGAACCTTGGGTTTCACTGGTTGGGAAGGCTTCACCGATTCAGTCTCCGGGACGGAGGAGGATCGTGAAGCCCTACGCCCGGCCGCTGGTGAAGACTTATACCACTGTCGGCCGTCATCCTTCCCGCTGGTGGAACCCTGGGAAGGGAGGGTCCCAAGGGAACTCTTACGGGCGAGAGTAGCAGAAGAAGTTAATGGCTCTGAGCACTATGGGACTCAACTGCTGAGGTCATTAGTCCCCTAGAACTTAGAACTAGTTAAACCTAACTAACCTAAGGACATCACAAACATCCATGCCCGAGGCAGGATTCGAACCTGCGACCGTAGCGGTCTTGCGGTTCCAGACTGCAGCGCCTTTAACCGCACGGCCACTTCGGCCGGCAGAAGAAGTTAGACGCTTCTCCGGCTGAGAAGCGGGGACGGACGTCCCCGGTGGGTGGGAGGAGGTTGCTCCTGAGGTAGGTGGTGCAGGAGCAACCGGTTGGGTAGAGCCCCCCACGGGCAAGGGGGCAGGAGGAGTCGTACTGCTGATCGAGCTGGCTGGAAGTCTCGAAACTGATGGGGCTGGCACAGTTGTTGTAGCAGCTGCGTAAGAAGATGTCATTCTCACAGGAGTGAGTTTGTCATATTTCCTTTTGGCCTCAGTATAGGTCAGCCGGTCCAGGGTCTTATATTCCATGATTTTGCGCTCTTTCTGAAAGACTTTGCAGTCAGGCGAGCAAGGGGAATGATGCTCTCCGCAGTTGACACAGATGGGAGGCGGGGCACATGGAGTATTGGGATGTGATGTGCGTCCGCAATCTCGACATGTGAGGCTGGAAGTGCAGCGGGAAGACATATGCCCGAACTTCCAGCACTTAAAGCACCGCATCGGGGGAGGGATATAGGGCTAGACGTCACAACGGTAGACCATTACCTTGACCTTCTCCGGTAATGTATCACCCTCGAAGGCCAAGATGAAGGCACCGGTAGCAACCCGATCGTCCTTCGGACCCCGATGAACGCGCTAGACGAAATGAACACCTCTATGCTCTAAGTTGGCGCGCAGCTCGTCGTCAGATTGCAAAAGTAGGTCCCTATGGAAAATAACTCCCTGGACCATATTTAAACTCTTATGTGGTGTAATGGTAACGTGAACATCCCCCAACTTGTCACAAGCAAGTAACCTGCGTGACTGGGCGGAGGATGCCGTTTGTATCAGTACTGACCCAGAGCGCATTTTGGACAAGCCCTCCACCTCCCCAAACTTGTCCTCTAAATGCTCGACGAAGAACTGAGGCTTTGTGGATTGAAAAGACTCCCCATCAGCTCTCGTGCAAACTAAGAATCGGGGCGAATAACTATTACTCCATCCTGAGACTTACGCTCCTCCCACGGCGTGGCCAGAGAAGGGAACGTTTTCGGATCGTACTTTTGAGCATTAAATTGAGCCCGAGAACGCTTAGAGACTGCTGGCGGCTGGCCGCCAGCGAGAGATGATGTACCACGCTTCATTGCGGGTCATCCGCCCTGATGCCACCTACTCCGACCAAGGGCCCTCCCCACGGGCGCCACCCAGCCGCAGCAATAGCCACCTGACAGGATGGCCATTGCCGGGAGTCCTGATGCCCCAGGGAGACGGGCATCTACTCCTTGGCATACGTGGGGAGTTAACGGCGCAGGCATCAGCAGAGCGATCCCTGTGTTGTCAGGGGGCTACAACCAACAGGGTACGTGGCGGCCCCACTACAACAGACTGGCTACCGTGCTGGATCTTAGGTGCAAAAGTGTCCAAGGTCGTCGTCGCAGTTAAAAGCAACACAGCAGAGTGCAGCGTGGTAATCGCACCCAGGGACGTATCCTCGCCCAAGAGACGGAAAACGAGCGGGACACCATCGCAACGACGAAAAAGTCGGCTAAAGGTCTCAATGCACGACGGATACAGTGCACCATGTAAGGCGCCCTTTCCCAATTGGCTCGCTCTTCGGAATAATTTAGAAAGATGGAGGTCAAACCCGAGAGGGGACCATCACATAAGGCCGAAACATTTGAGACTCCTTTTAGTCGCCTCTTACGACAGGCAGGAATACCGCGGGCCTATTCTAACCCCCGAACCCGCAGGGGGGAAAAGCGTTTGGAGACGTTCGTATGAATACAAGAAACACGTCCATTCGTTGATGTAATCCCTGCACTACTCATTAACAAAAAATCACTCTCGTAATGTCAGTGCATATTGCTGACTAATAAGCAAAAGGTAAAGCCGCCACCAATTCGAAGGTTGATTTGAACAGCACAGAGCTATATTAAGTAAGGTCTTATTGGAGGTAGTGTGCCCATTCCTTCCCCAAACGTTCGAAATGACACTGCCAGTTACAGCCATACCTACATGTTAACGTGGACTCCAAACCATGGGGCAACGTGGCATTTTAAAACTAGCAAACGTTGCCACAGGCGAAATATATGGTGACATAGAAATACTAGAACCGACCAGGGATCGAACCTCAGATCTTTGGACCCAAGACCCTGTAAAAAATGTACTAAAGGCTAATAGACACGTGCCACGTTAATCTTGAGAATATACTCATTTGTTACTATCACTTCAACTACCACCACTTCAATTAATACAAAGTCATACATTATCATGCGCATCTCATTCTCTTTACCCAATCTCAGAAACATTAATAATCCTGTCATATTTTTGCAAATTTGTGAATATGGCTTACTCATGCAATCGAGTGCAAAAGTGTCCTCTAGTTTTCACCACCGTAAAGAAGTAGTAAGCGATTCGTTTCATAGTATTTTGCCAAATATTTCTACAGTTTAACAGTTACTGAAGTGATAGTGGCAAGGCAACAGCCTACATGGCACCGCCTCTCCATTTATGTAGTACCATTCACGCTGGACCTTTCACCATATTCCTAAGGTTCACAGAATCTCATGTGTTTCAAGGGTGGATTCAAATTAGCCGAGTGCATTAACAGAGTTTTATCTTGAAGTTAGCAAACATCGACAAACACTCAAAATTCACTACACCATTAGCAGTTGCAGACCTTATTAATTACATTATGCCGCACTTGAACTTTTAATTTGTAGCTTAATACAACATGTTTCCAATACTGAACGGCGTCATATGGAAATGGACTTACTGCGAGGTAAATCAAAACTGAATTACTGCAGCGAGCATCAGACCACTCGTACGATACAGCCACAGAGTGGTTTGTGATCTTCATTCTGTAATCACGTTGAGTGTCCGTTGTTCTGGGTGGCTGATGGCTGCGCTTTGTTTATTACCACGCACACGTGCGCAGAGAGCGAAAGCTGTGCTCAAAGAGGGTATCGCTACTGCCTGCCTTCGTCCTCTACAACTGCTTGCGTTTCAATGGACTCTAGCTACCTTGACATTGTCCACTCTCGCGTGCCTGGAACATTTCAGCAAATATTTTTATCACTTCATAAAATTGAAATGAGCATTATGTTGCGGCCACTTACGCTGCTATACTCCTGCAACGCGACACGGTTTTCCTCCCCGTCTTTACATTATGTAGCACATAGAACCCTAAACCAGAAGTAATCTTATGCTGTTGATATGCAAGCAGATTGAATCGGAATGCACTGTACATCTAATGTATTAGTGACTAGTGAGGAATGAACCCCGTCACTTTAACACGAGAGTCATCAGCTACTGCTCGCAGTACGCATACACTAAAAACTAAAAATGGCGATTATCCTGAAAAATTGCCGTGAGGCGCTTAAAATTACTCCAGTGCCAACCAGAGGGTCAGCCCCAACTCTCCAGTGACACGGATTTACCCTAGTGACATATGTATCACAACTGATCAGATCTGCTCACGTTTAAACTTCGACTGCACATTTTAGAGAAGTATGAAACGTGAGATGGTGACTATCCATGAATGACGATGAAAAATCTCTCCTCCGCTCCTTCCTAGCCTCACGTAATTTTCGTTATTTTTTCTATTTCTTCTTCGTTTATTTATTACAGTATACAGGCACACAGTTGTGGATACTGTGACTTCGACCGTGTCTACTATGTTTCAGCTGTGGTGATCGTTCTATCACATGAATCTGTCTGATCCATAGACCAACTTCCCACGACACTCCGCTAATGAAGCCTGGCACAGAACGAAAGGCCTGTAAGCAAGTGTGATAAGAACTTTGTTGTTGGTCTTTTAACTCTGTTCGCCCATCATTTAGTCGACTCCGATAGACTAAATCATGGCGAATACGTGCAGCTGCCGCTCTGTCTTCGTTAGCAAATTTACATATGTTCAAGGAACGATAAAGTTTTCGCCAGACGACTGGAAGGAATACGACGTCCAATTTACTCCACGCTCGATATATGCTTTTCTCAAGTGGTATTCTACGTCAGTTTCCACATCTGTCCGACTATAGCTGAATCATTTCGTACCAGCGGCAAACGCCAGCCCTTTCTTCTTCTTCTTCTTCTTCTTCTTCTTCAGGAAACAAGTATATCAAACGCAGAACAGCAGCATGAATACTACAAATAAAACTACAAATTTTTCTCACAACAACGCCCGTCTCTCATCCAGTGGTGCTAAATTACGCTGATTATCTCATTCGGCCGTTCCGCAAGCCGTAGGGAAAGTCTGGCGTCTGAGCGCGCTAACCGGAACATCAGGCTTCGCTGTTACTGCCACAATAAAGCTCATAAAACTAAGCTCTGGACAGAAGACACGGAGGAACGTTATGTTGATATCTTCAGTGCAGTTGAATTTTACGATAGCTTTCTACTGCACATGTACGTAAAACCCAACTTGGAATCTGCTTCTCTGACCTAGATCTCAATTTGCAATTACAGCCATAAAAAAAAGTTTCCGCAAAATAAAATTAATATTTAATACGGACCGAAAGCGAAATATGTTGTTGTTGTTATTGTGGTCTTCAGTCCTGAGACTGGTTTGATGCAGCTCTCCATGCTACTCTATCCTGTGCAAGCTTCTTCATCTCCCAGTACCTACTGCAACCTACATCCTTCTGAATCTGCTTAGTGTATTCATCTCTTGGTCTCCCTCTACGATTTTTACCCTCCACGCTGCCCTCCAATGCTAAATTTGTGATCCCTTGATGCCTCAAAACATGTCCTACCAACCGATCCCTTCTTCTAGTCAAGTTGTGCCACAAACTTCTCTTCTCCCCAATCCTATTCAATACCTCCTCATTAGTTACGTGATCTACCCACCTTATCTTCAGCATTCTTCTGTAGCACCACATTTCGAAAGCTTCTATTCTCTTCTTGTCCAAACTGGTTTTTCTTACATTGCATTATGTTTCATCGTGCCTGGATGGAGTGAAGTTTTGGATTTCGGTGTCCTTTCGAAGACGGGGTAACTACTGACGTAGCAAAAACTGTGATGGGACGATGATGGAGAAATAAATCGCAGGGTTCTTTTCGTAGGGTCCAGCCCAGAATTCGCTATAATCGATTAAGGGAAGCCAAGGAAAACTTGAACCTCAATGGGGATTTGGGCCCCGCTTCTCCCGCCGTGTTCCGTACACCGAGGAATATACACAAGAGTAGCCGTTAACTACATCTTGCTTTCGACAGATATCACAGAATAGTATCTTTACATAACACATACCAGAACTACACTCATGCTCATAAATTAATGATAATGCTGACACATGGTGAAACAACGCTCTGATGGGCGGTTTGCGGGTTTAAATCACCTCGAGGTATGACCATGCGGTGCATTTGACCTGCGGTCGTCGCACGGTGGCGCTGGCAGCAGTCCACATACGCAGAGGAGTGTTTGTGCATGTAAGAGTACAGTGTAGCGAGTAAGTGTGCAGACGGTTGCAGGCGGGCTAATGGTTACTGTGTGCTGAAAATGGATCAAAGAACACACTTTGATTGCGTTATGAGGGGTAGAAAACTAGGGCGACTGGAAGCTTGTCAAACACAGCAGGTCGTAGCACGGGCCCTCTGTGTGCCACAAAGTGTGATCTCAAGATTATGGCAACGATTCCAGCAAACAGGAAACGTGTCCAGGCGCTACAGTACGGGACGTCCACAGTGTACAACACCACAAGAAGACCGATATCTCACCATCAGTGCCCGCAGAAGGCCACGGAGTACTGCAGGTAGCCTTGCTCGGGACCTTACCGCAGTCACTGGAACAGTTGTCCCCAGACACACAGTCTACAGATGACTGAACAGACATGGTTTATTCGCCCGGAGACCTGCAAGATGCATTCCACTGACCCCTGGTCACAGTAGAGCCCGTAAAGCCTGGTGTCAAGAACAGTACATGGCCATTGGAGTAGTGGTCCCAGGTTATGTTCACGTACGAGTCCAGGTATAGTCTGAACAGTGATTCTCGCCGTGTTTTCCTCTGGCGTGAACCAGGAACCAGATACCAACCCCTTAATGTCCTTGAAAGAGATCTGTAAGGAGGTCGTGGTTTGATGGTGTGGAGTGGGATTATGATTGGTGCACGTACACCCCTGCATGTCTGACAGATGAACTGTAACAGGTCAGGTGTATCGGGACGTCATTTTGCACCAGTATGTCCGCCTTTTCAGGGGTGCAGTGGGTCCCGCCTTCCTCCTGATTGATGATAACCCAAGGCCCCACGGAGCTGCCATCATGGAGGAGTACCTTGAAACAGAAGATATCAGGTGAATGGAGTGGCCTGCCTGTCCTCCAGACCTAAACCCCATCGAGCACGACTGGGATGCGCTCGGTCGACGTATCGCTGCAAGTCTTCAAACCCCTACGACACTTCAGGAGCTCGTCAGGCACTGGGGCAAGGATGGGAGGCTATACCCCAGCAGCTGCTCGACCACCTGATCCAGAGTATGCCAACCCGTTGTGCGGCCTGTGTACGTGTGCATGATGATCATATCCCATACTGATGTTGGGGTACATGCGCAGGAAACAGTGGCGTTTTGTAGCACATGTGTTTCGGGACGGTTTTCAGGACTTATCACCAATACCATAGACTTACAGATCTGTGTCGTGTGTGTTGCCTATGTGCCTATGCTATTAGCGCCAGTGTTGTGTAGTGCCACGTTGTGTGGAACCACATTCTGCAGTTATCCTTAATTTATGAACATGAGTGTATATATAAAATAGTTCACATTTAAAGTACAACCTTGAGATTTGAAGATTTATTATAGGGAATTAATAGTACAAATAAACTTTATTCATTAATTATTTGCCATTGTCTGTTGACTTGGACACGTCCATTATGTCATAAAACCATTATCTCCACACGTGAGAAAATGGTCTGTTGTCTGCAGCTCCCACGTTGCATCTTCGGGTAGTGCCCTCTTCGCCATAAGCTATATGTTTCTTCTCATGCCAACTCTAATCTTGTTTCATGTGATCAGCAGTTTTCAGGGTAATCCAAAGCCGTGCACAAGCTTGAGTGGATTCTCCATCAATATGCAGTTACCAAACTCCATTTGTCAGTATCTCCTCCAGTCGTCGGGCTTAACATGCTACAAATGTATGAAAAATGGCTTCCAGAATTCAAGCACTCTACTTTGGTGTAGATACTGACGGAATGGCAAGTCAGGAATGCACTGTACTATTATTCGTGATGTTTTTAAGCGTCAGTGATAGGATAAACCTATATGCGCTGGCACTGGAAGCCAGAAAATAGGTGTAGCTCTAAGAGTCCCATAAATTATTCTTATTACTTCTGTGAGTTCTTATCTTGACATGTGCAACACGTATCCCGATAGGTCGGCTGTATTACCCAATCCTCTACGCTAACTCAAATGTAAGATAGCGTGCTGAAAAGTAAAGTCACCGAAGTGTTTAAGGTAAATATGACGGTTTAGAAGAGTTCGGCCACACATGAAGCACCCTCTTGTTCACCATGAAAATCCAAGACCACACACGAGCACTGAGGCATCTGTAGCAATTCAGCGCCTTGGGTTCTCTGTCATCCATCATGAAGTACCGACCTGGCCCCATTCGATTTTCATCTGGTTCCAAAACTTTAAGAACACCTTCTAGGACTTCACTTTGACAGTGACGAAGCAGAGGTAAGATTTGGCTCCCTCAACAAAGTGAAACATTCTACAGTGACGTTATCAACAGACTGGTCTCTCGTTGCGAGAAATGTGTTGGTCGCCAGAGTGTCTATGCTGAGAAACAAGTCTGGGGACATGAAGAACAAAGATTTAGGATGCTAATAACGTTTGTTCTATTTAAAAAGCTAAGAGTTGCCACAAGGCATTACTTTTCAGCGAGCGCTCGTTGTAGTTCTTAGTATATTAGAACTGAAGACCTCGGCTGTAAACATGATAACGAACAGTCGATGAGAAACAAGAGTTATTGCATGTAAAACATGGTACATGACGTGGTCAGGTCATAGTTCCACGATAAACCGAGAAATGAAGTTCCATTTCTAATTTCAGATTGTCACTAATGGCAGCTTTGTCAAGATGTGGGCATGTGAAGAGTGGTAAGCGCCAAAAACATGGCTGCCAGTAATAGTGATGCGTGTGCAGTGTTCGTGCCTGGTAAATCCAACAGTTTGTACAAATTCGAGGATACTGTGGTTAACTACGACTCAGATATGAATATGACTCTGAATGCAAATGGGCTTCAAAAGTGGTTGCTAATAGGGTAATGTCCGTACAATTGGCCATTCCCCAAATAGTGGGACACTTCTGCTGACGGTAGCATGGCGGTTTAGTTCTAACGCTTCTAATATTCTAACCGATTATGTTTAATTAGAATTCACAGTACCTCAATGTATGCAAGATCAATAGCTTCAATGTACACTGAAGAGCCAGAGAAACTGGTACACCTCCTTAATATCGTGTAGGACTCGAATAATGTCTGTAGTAGTGCTGGACGAAATTGACACCGTGAATCCTGCAGGGCTGTTCATAAATCCTTAAGAGTAACAAGGAGGTGATCTCTTCTGAACAGCACGTTGCAAGGTATGCTCAATAATGTTCATGTCTGGGGAGTTTGCAGCCACCGGAAGTGTTTAAACTCAGAAGAGTATTCCTGGAGCCACTCTGTACCAATTCTGGACGTGTGGAGTGTCGCATTGTCTTTCTGGAATTGCCCGTCGGTATGCACAACGGACATGAATGGATGGAGGTGATCAGACAGGCTGCTTACGTGCGTGTCACCTGTCAGAGTTGTATCTAGACATACAGGGGATAGGCAAAATAATGTGAACACCTGTACTTACTTGGGAATGGTTTATTAATAAGGGGTTGGACCACCATTTGCCTCTAATACAGATGCGATTCTTCTTGGAATACTGGCAAATAATGATTGTATAGTCTCCAGTGGAATGTTATGCCACTCTTCGATCAGAATCTCTTCTTACTCCTGTAGTGACGAGGGAGGCGAAAATATGCTCCGGAGCATGCGCTCCAACACCGCTCACAAGAGTTCGATAATGTTCAAGTCCGAGGACTGCGCTGGCCAGAGAAGATGCTGCAGTCTAGTTGCATGTTCCTCATACCTCGGTTGTAATGTCATGGCTGTGTGAATCACCCTGAAATTTGGCATCATGTTGGGGAACAACATCTGAATCATGATCACCTAAAATGCTCACATAGTCTTTGGTTGTAACACGGCCTGTAAGAGTAATGATGGGACCAGCAGAATACCATGCTATGGCTGCTCACACCATCACACTTCCGCCTCCATGCTAAACCGTTGGAATCAAGAAATCAGGGTTTTTGACTTCTTTTTGCGTTCTCCAGGCGTAAACCTGGCCCGATGTTGGAAGTAACGAAAACATTAACTGGTCGGACCACATGACCTGTTTCCACTGATCAGCCGCCCAGGATTCATGCTCCCGACACCATGTTTTACGCTTCTTTGCGTTGGTTGTCATCACTAATGGTTTCGGTATAGCAGCTCGTACGTGAATATTCGCTTTATGGAGTTCTCGGCGGACAGTGTCGATAGATATGGGGTCTCGAAGATGGCTAGCCGCCGTAGTTGTGTGTCGTTTCGACACAATTGGTGTTAGCGTACGACGATGTCTGTCATTTAGTTTTGATTTGCGCCCACTATTACGTTTACACGATGGTGTTTTTCCATGTTTTGTGTAGGCTGTCATAACTTTCGAAACAGTTGCTCTTGGAACATTCAATCAGTTGGGTGTCTTGGTTACTGATGCTCCAGCTAATGGGGCCCCCACAATCTGCCCTCTTTGAAACTCTGTTAGGTCTTCCACTGCACGTCGACATCGGCCACTGAATGCAGATATGAAGTGTGCACTATTCGTAAACGAGCTGCACTGATGACTAGTTCGTACTGAACACGCACAGTGCGGCGCGACAAATGCCTTACCTACGTTGTTGACCGTCAAACACAACTATCCCATTACTACCACTGTTCACATTATTTTGCCTATGTATCAGGGGTCCCATATCGCTCCAACGGTACACGCCCCACACCATCACAGAGCCTCCACAAGCTTGAACAGTCCCTTGCTGACATGCAGGGTTCATGGATTCAAGAGGTTGTCTCCATACCCGAACACGTCCATCCGCTCGATACAATTTGAAACGACACTCGTCCGACCAGGTAACATGTTTCCAGTCTTTCACAATCTAATGACGGTGTTGACGGCCCAGGCGAGGCGTAAAGCTTTGTGTCGTGCAGTCAGCAAAGATACGAGTGGGCCTTCGGCATCGAAATCCCAAATCGATCAGGTTTCGTTCAATGGTTCGCACGCTGAAACTCGTTGATGGCCCAGCATTGAAATCTGCTGCAATTTGTGGAAGGGTTGCACTTCTTTCAAGTTGAACGTTTCTCTTCAGTCTTCGCTGGTCCCGTTCTTGCAGGGTCTTTTTCCGGCAGCAGCGATGTCGGAGATTTGATGTTTTGCCGTATTCCTGATATTCACAGTACACTCATGAAATGGTCGTACGAGAAAATCCCCACTTTATCGCTACCTCGGAGATGTTGTGTCCCATCCGCTCGTGCGCCGACTATAACACCACGTTCAAACTCGATTAAATCTTGATAATCTGCCTTTGCAGCAGCTGTAACCGATCTAACAACTGCGCCAGACAACTGTTGTCTTATATACCCGTTGCCGACCGCAGCGCCGTATTCTGCCTGTTAACGTATGTCTGTATATGAATACGCATGCCTATACCAGTTTCTTCGGCACTACAATGTAGTATATTCTGTGTGTCATTAATACTACTGCAGACCAACGCAGAAAAAATAAGTAAGGGGTTGTATACAGAACGAAAAAATGTTCTGCCCACAGAAGGTGAAGTGTTATTAGTTATGCGACAATGTTCCGTGACTGATTACAGAATAGCGTGACACCACCAGAACGCAATCATTTTATGATGAGCTCTTTCACACACGTTAACTTCCACTTAGATTCTAAGGGACACCGTCAACAGACTTTTATTATAGTTCACGTGCAAATGAATTCGCGTCACTGACCACAAAGCCTGACCACGCAATTTTTTATAACTTCTCTTTTTTTTGTAATTACTACAAGTAGGATATGCGCCTCTGGTATTGGGGGTGAGGTGGGGGTCAAGGTGGGGGAGGGATTCAGGGGTAAGGGGGACGATTAAATACTCTGTATGTAAGAAGTAGCAGCTTTGTGGTAATCGATTGCTCGAACTTCATCTTTTTTGCTGTCAAAAAGTAATTCGTAAAACATGCTTGAAGGGCTATCTCAGCTTTTGAAGTTATCCTAAGACAACAACAGTCGTTCAACTTTTTCAGCAACCCATTTTGAAACATGTTCATAGCACAGTCCGCGTCAAGTCTTAGGCGTTACGTAAAATATTATGTTGGATGTAACCATATTGGTCGAGCAAAGACCGAGTCTTAAATTCAGAATAATTCTTCCAACAACAGAAGTACTATCCTGTACTTGTGAAGGAGCATTAGTAGCATTATTGTAAAGTGTTTGCATAAAGCGTTTACTTGAGACGGCTTACGTTCATTCACAGTCACAAGCTAGAGATTGTCCACATCTTCAAGTGATAGTGACATCCGTTATCCATTCATAGTCTGTGATTTTCTTCTTAGGGTGTATAGGAAAAAAAGCGATAACGTCCGAATGCCTAAGTGTTGACTAATTGCCGGCCGCGGTGGTCTAGCGGTTCTGGCGCTGCAGTCCGGAACCGCGGGACTGCTACGGTCGCAGGTTCGAATCCTGCCTCGGGCATGGGTGTGTGTGATGTCCTTAGGTTAGTTAGGTTTAAGTAGTTCTAAGTTCTAGGGGACTTATGACCTAAGATGTTGAGTCCCATAGTGCTCAGAGCCATTTGAACCATTTTGTTGACTAATTCACAAGTAATAGGATTTATCATGGATACACATTGAGACTAACCAGACGCCTTTAACTTGCAATTTGAAATCTAACAAGTACGACGACGTTTCTCACGATGCATTATTAATGGAAGATGAACAGTTGAATAAGTTGCAAGTGCTTAGAAAAACTAAGAATTAGTAATGCTGACATACATTTGACAGTTCCTTTATTTTAAAATCAGTGCGGGTCGACTGTTAAGTGGATGAATCTTAGACTACAATTCGAAGTAGTTTTGTGTTCGATTCTCAGTCCGCCTCTTATCGCTTATCGCTTCTCTGGCAATGATGGGCATTTGAGGATGGACAAGTTGCAACGAAGTTCAAAAACTGTAGGTCACCCTTTAGTTGGCTGGGTCGGTCATTTCAGGGGCGGAAGGAAGGTAAGTGCACACATACCAACTCCAGTAGGATCATTCCTAGTTACGCACCAGCCTTCGGTTTGATAATAGCTTTACATTTATCACACCCACAATAGGAATCGACATTTTAATAACATAACGCATTTAAAGTTATCACTGTTTACTGTTTGTTTCTGTTATTCCTTTGAGTTTTTTTAAGTGATTTAACCGCTCGCATTTTGAATCAAATTCTTAAGCTCTGTTAACTTACACAACCAAGTCCTTAGTTCTCCTTCTACACGTTCGTACCTTTGCCACGTTATAGAACCAATTTAAAGTTCATTCACTTCATATAAGGTCCTTCGAAATAGACCACGTCGCTCTATTCTTGGCCAACTCCTTTCATATGCTTTTCCTAGTCGTTTGCCATTATCTTCCTACGAAAGCTGTAGTTCAGTTCTGCAAGTATTCCAGCACTGTGTACACGTTGTGTATCTAATCTCTTGGACTAGTATGTCACTTCTCTCAATTTGACCCTAGCACATCCTTCAAATAGGACATCAAGGTATACGAATTGTGTAGCTCAAGTACATAGGAGCCCAAGTGGATGGGATGCAAGAAAAACACTTTCATGTTGCATGACAAGGAGAAGCTACTATTGCTCGACAAAACAACGAACGTAAAGGTAAGTGTTCAGACGTAACACGTAGTAAAAGAATTTCTCACGACCAGTATTATTTACTTATGAAAGCGCATGACTAGAGCCAATGAGATATAGCCCGGAAATGACAGACTGTTTTTAATTATGTGGAAAAATCTCCAACAAGAAGCAGCTAGACACATACTCTGCAAGTAATTACTATACAGTGCAGGGTGGGGAGTACACATCCTATCAACATTATCAATTTTCTTTCCTGTTCCATTCGCGTACTGGGCGAAAGAAACATGACTGTCTACATGTCTCTGCACGTGCCGTAATCACTCTTATCTTATTCTCGTGATCTCTATGCGGATGTAAGATGGTGACAGGATAATGGTGCACAGCCTTCTTCAAATTAAGGTTATCTTAATTTAATCAAAGGGATTTGGCGAGAGCTACGCCGTCTTTCTTCTAAGGATTTCCTTTCAAGTTCCTCGAGCATTTCTATTACGTTTTCGTTCGGACTAAGTCGGCTTGTTACGATCCTAGTCTCACAATGTCTATTTTCGTGCCTATCTGATAACGACTCCAATTAATGTAACAATACTTTAGAGTTTATCGCTATGGGATATTGTATGCGATTTCCTTTACTGATTAACTGTGTTTTCGTAGTACCCTTCCAACAATTTAACCATCCATTCGTCTTCCTTAAAACGGACTTTACGCGATCGTCCCATTTCATACACCTTTTAAGTATTACCCCTAGATATTTATTTCATGTGACGCGCTCAAGAAGTTCAGCACTAATCTTGTAATGAGACACCGTCTTTTTTTTCTTCTTTGTTATAGGCTTATCTTAAATTTAACCACATTTAAAGGCATATGCCATTCTTTACATTAAGCGAAAACAAGTATTCCTGTAATTTCGATCTTCCAGCGACGAAATTCCTTTGTAGACAATAGCAACGTTCATAGTAGTTCTGCGGACCGTGAGGAACATTTGTAAAGGATAATCAAAATATCCACGGGTGTACTACCGGTCTACAGTGTCCAACGGGCACAATATTTCGGCGATCATACATGTCGCCATCAGGTGAACTGACGGACTGAGCTCCTGTGAACGTGCCGCAGCCGCGACCGAACCCAGTTCCCTCTGAGCAGCCATAGCGTACGGATCTCCGTGCCGGCACGTCCACAGGAGCTCAGTCCGTCAGTTCACCTGATGATGGCGACATGTATGATCGCCGAAATATTGTGCCCGTTGGACACTGTAGACCGGCAGTACACCCGTGGATATTTTGATTATCATATACGCCGGGAGAAACTCAAGAATCACATTTGTAAAGGATGATTAACAACGCTTTTACATCAGGGAACGCCTAGTAGCCATGGCAACAGCATGTGGTCCCCCGCGCTCCCACGACGTGACGACAGTGTGACACTGTAAAACACGGCCGCTACAGCTGGGCTGGGGCTAACAGCGATTACCGGACCATCTGCCGAGGACTGGCAACAGGAAACCGCCCCCTCCGCCGGCACGGCGTTTACCGCTGGAAGCCCCGGAAGCTTCCTGCAGCTGCCAGGCACGAGCCCACGAGCCTCCCCCGACTGCCGAGCTACCCCTCCACTCATTCCGCCAATAGCTCCAGCTGTGCAAACGTGTCGATGTGCTCAAGCGCCTGCATGCAAACAAATCCAGCACTTCGCGCAAACACCTTCTACATTCTAAAATGGATAGTGCTGAAATGCTTCCAACATGGGAGAAGTGTCGCAGGTCATTAGAAATATAGCTGCTGAAAATTCAGTCAGCGTTGCCGAGTATTTTTACCTAATTTCAAGCACTAGACACTGATAACCCGGTCTCCCTTTTGTCATAAGGGTCCTAGAAGTTATGTCATACTTTTCACAACATACAATTTAAAACTTGTGGACTCCCGATACTTTGATTTGTTGTTGACAGCAGATATGATCAGCCTCTCATTTCCAAGACACTTAGTTTTCATACTATTTTATCTCCGAAAGTTTGCTGTGAAATCTGGGAGATGATGAACATAAAAACATGAATGCCTTTGCATTTTCCTTTTGTTTAAGGGGGTGGGGGGGAGGGGTGTTATGACATACGAATCCGCAGACTCGCACTAACTTCCTGAGGTACCTTTCAGGCGTTTAAGTTGGGCACACTTTCTTTCCCACATCCCCACTACATTTCTAGAAACGTTCTGAGCCGTGATTATGGTTCAAAAATGGTTCAAATGGCTCTGAGCACTATGGGACTTAACTACTGAGGTCATCAGTCCTCTAGAACTTAGAACTACTTAAACCTAACTAACCTAAGGACATCACACACATCCATGCCCGAGGCAGGATTCGAACCTGCGACCGTAGCAGCCGCGCGGTTCCGGACTGCGCGCCTAGAACCGCTAGACCACCGCGGCCGGCTAGCCGTGATTATGTTTGAGATCATTGTAGTGACGTGTTGATCTGCCGTGAACGTCGTCTGTTGAACACAGATCTTTCTTACTCAGTGTTGATTACATTAAGAGCAGCAGGATTTGCAGGTGTACCGCAGCAGTGCACGAGTACATGAGTAGGGTTTAGCGCTGGCTGGAAGCACGGCGCTGGAACAGTGGCATACAAGAAAACGGAGGCGGAGGCGGCAAGCAGCCGGCAGACGCGGCTGCCGCTTTATGTTTTACGGCGGTGACCCCAATACCAAACAGGACATACCCTCGCCTTGTCAGCCTTCCCTGCAAAAATACACCTCTTCGTGGAACAGGCCCTTAACAAAAAAATCCCATCAAAAAGCTTACCCGCACTCCTCAGAGCTCCGATTTCTCGGTATATTCACGTCAGAAGATAGATTTAATGAACAGAAATCTCCTGAGACGCGGGACAGTGGTAAGTTCGTTGCATATTCCGTACCTTTCTCTCCTCCCTCTCCAACAACCAGAGCTGCTGTCGACTGATCGCTGAATGAAAATCTGGTAGCTTTTATTAACTCACTGCGGCTTAGAGCTGATTCTCACGCTCAAACTCCATTTTCTGAATTACACAAAATGTGTTAGAACTGTTATGTGCGTACGTACAACTGTCTGTCTAATCAATACCGTGGGGCACTCAGCGTCATAGCAGCAGCAGCAAACAATGGCCATTTACCACCAATCTCAATCTCACTGAAGGACAAAGGAAGTGAGAGTAACAGATTAACTAGCCGACCGTAGAAGCAACAGTGACAACGAAGTGCGAGTCCAAGAGGAGGAAAATTACGGAAAATTTACTGACCGAGAAATAGTGAGTCAGTATAACAGCATCGAGTGAGGTGGTGAAATTTTTCAGTGGAGCTGTGTCGAAATTCCGGGCTGGCCATCCAGATACATGTTTTTTTTGCATTGTTTTCCTAAAAATCTCTGAAGAAGAATATCACTGGGGATCCTTCAAGGAGGACACTGACTATTTTACTCCCCATCTTGTCCACAGGAGCTCACGCTCTGTATTTGATAACGAGAGACCGAATTTTCAGCATAATACGTATGAATTTCGTTCATGCAATGCATATGCTCGATTACTTACATGGTCGCTCTGGCTTCTTTTTTACATTTTGATGCTATTTTACAATGTATATGAGTGGATACTTCCTTGTTCTGTGAAAAAATACCTTTAATTAATGCCGCTTTTTGGCATTATATCCTTATTTCGATGTGTTTTTGATTGTGGTTCAATTTTTCAGTGGCCGTGGTAAACATGGTTTTTAACAAAAAAATGGTTCAAATGGCTCTGAGCACTATGGGACTCAACCGCTGAGGTCATTAGTCCCCTAGAACTTAGAACTAGTTAAACCTAACTAACCTAAGGACATCACAAACATCCATGCCCGAGGCAGGATTCGAACCTGCGACCGTAGCGGTCTTGCGGTTCCAGACTGCAGCGCCTTTAACCGCGCGGCCACTTCGGCCGGCCTGTTTTTAACAGAACGTATATTACCGATTGTACTGCGAATTCGACTTATTTATTTTATTTTACTTTATATTTTCTTTTATTGCCTTTGCACCCTTCCAAATAAATGCTGAAAGTTCCGTTTAGAGTTCGCTATAAATTTTCACACACGGAATCGAACAATGTTAAGTCGGAACCGTATTCTTGTGATACTTTTTAGAATTTGATTCTGCGCTACAGCAAGTAAGTATTTTTTTATATGCATCTCTAAGTTCCGGTGGGGATTTTTTATATAGTATAAGACCTTAACTTAGAACATACGGAACATACAGACAGTAATGGGAAACTGCAGCAGAAGGTAAGTAACGAAGTAAATAATAGTACAGTACGTTGCTATGAAATGTTTGGATAAAATTAGTGGTTTCGCGAAATTTTTTGTTTTATCGTAGTTTTCATGCAAGTGACTAATTCTGTGAATATAACTGACTTGTGATTTTCTGTTTTAGGATTAAAACAACGGAAATTCAGTTTCACTTTTTAAAGTTCACGGTAACTTACGGGCAATTTATGCGTACACGCTGCCTGGATTTTTTTTGTGCATGAATGTATACATATGAAAAGGGGTATATTTTATAAAAGACCTACTCTTACTGGATGGTTTCGACGCCAACGCAACGTTGAGCTATTTATGACGCTGTTCCTCCAAAATAACTGAGATAAGTCGTTTTCAAATTAGCCGACAACTATGCATACAAGCGAGATTCGATACTTTGATTCGCTAGGTTTATGCCGTAAGTGAAGATACTAACCGTACAATTTTAGGTCAAGTTCCCGTCTACGATATTACATGTTATTATAAAGCAATCTGATATAGCTTTGTGCATTATTTCTTTCGTTAATGATGTAGGAGGTGGCTTAGAGAGCGCGTGATGCAATTACTATGTAAGATGCTAAATACGATGACAGACTTGCGAAACTCGTATGCTACTAATCACCTTCGAACTGTGGCTGACATCATCTTACCACGAACATGTCAGTGGGACGACCAGACCAAATGCGTTACTACCTACGTGTAATTATCCGCAACTATAATTTCATTAAAACCACTTGGGCGTCGCATGTCCAAAAATAAATCCAAGCAACACCTACTTTCGCTAATTCAAAAGTCTTCGCCCTCTCTCGTGTCTATAATATTCTAGATACGCAGGATTGCCGTGATTGAGTGTCTTATCACAGTACGGCAGTAATAACGTTTACCTACGAAAATCACTAAGCTGAATACCATCTTTCAAGAGTACACATACACCAAGTAATAGGATATGCAGTACGTTACAAGTCATTTCGCAATTGTGGCACATCAAGGTCCAGCAAAACGTACGCTTCCTGAGACCGAAAGTGTGCAATTAAAAATTTCGCAACATTCCGTTGATCACTGCTTTCCGCCCGGCCCACAATTAACACGGACCGACAGAGCACGAATTTCTACAGAAGAAATCTGACCTTTAGAAAGCGGGTCAGTGTCTTGGTCCGTTTACCGCAAAATTGATGAGTATTGAATGTAACAAAGAGAAATCCCATGATCTAGTTACTTTTGAATGTGTGGAACACATGAATACGTAGCAGTTATGTTTGGTTTGTGGAGGCACTCAACTGCGCGGTCATCAGCGCCCATACAAAGTCCCTATTATTTCACAGTCCAATCCAGCCACTGTCGCGAATGATGATGATGATGATGATGAAGACAACACAAACACCCAGTCCCCGGGCTGAAAAAACCCCAACCCGGCCGGGAATCGAACCCGAGACCCCTTGATCCAGAGGCAGTAACGCTAGCCACTAGACCACGAGCTGTGGGCTGTATATACGTAACAGTGTCTCAGATAAAGAATAAATAGATGAATTTGGTATAACCATGAAACTATTGTAATTCTGATCCGTGTATTTCTCTTGTGCTTGGAGAGTGATCAATCCTCCTCCGTCTTTTAGAGTACTTATAGGCCTATGAAGGCCATTTTTAATTCTAATATATTATTTTCTCTCAGTATTTCAGTTTTCAATGTTCAACACCTGTAGGGTGCACTGCAGACGCAACGACTGATTTGGACTATGACGATGTAGCGTTCATGTCACGTTGTCTCGCTGGCCGTGTGACTATCCACACGCACTTCGAAAGTTGAGGCACTTGTGACCAGAAGTTGAGAATAAAAAGACGAGCTCCATGGTATCAAACCTTCGCTCCCCATCCATATTTTTGACAGCTTTGCTCTTTAACCATTTTCTAGTACTTTACTTTGGCCGGCCGAAGTGGCCGTGCGGTTAAAGGCGCTGCAGTCTGGAACCGCAAGACCGCTACGGTCGCAGGTTCGAATCCTGCCTCGGGCATGGATGTTTGTGATGTCCTTAGGTTAGTTAGGTATAACTAGTTCTAAGTTCTAGGGGACTAATGACCTCAGCAGTTGAGTCCCATAGTGCTCAGAGCCATTTGAACCCATTTGAAGTACTTTACTTTGGTTATTGTCTATGTTGTTATTTTTCGTATGTTTGCGCCTCACATGAACAGTTAAATTTTCTTTGAGGTGATCACATGTCTTTTCCTTCAAGATGTCTTCTGTACATTGCATCCATTGGTTATGTTTGTGTAACAATGCCAGTGTGACATTTGCATCTACTTCTTGTATAGTGGCTCTTCATACCTTTGACAATACTGTTAAGTTTCTGAGCTCCTAGGCGTTCATGTTGTGTGCTTTTAATTAACTGACAACGCCAAGTGTGTTTCTACACTACTGGCCATTAAAATTGCTACAACAAGAAGAAATGCAGATGATAAACGGGTATTGATTGGACAAATATATTATACTAGAACTGACATGTGATTACATTTTCACGCAATTTGGGTGCATAGATCCTGAGAAATCAGTACCCAGAACAACCACCTCTGGCCGTAATAACGGCCTTGATACGCCTCAGCATTGAGTCAAACAGAGCTTGGATGGCGCGTACAGGTACAGCTGCCCATGCAGCTTCAGCACGATACTACAGTTCATCAAGAGTAGTGACTGGCGTATTGTGACGAGCCAGTTGCTCGGCCACCATTCAACAGACGTTTTCAATTGGTGAGAGATCTGGAGAATGTGCTGGCCAGGGCCGCAGTCGAACATTTTCTGTATCCAGAAAGGCCCGTACAGGACCTGCAACATGCGGTCGTGCATTATCCTGCTGAAATGTAGGGTTTCGCAGGGATCGAATGAAGGGTAGAGCCACGGGTCGTAACACATCTGAAATGTAACGTTCACTGTTCCAAGTGCCGTCAATGCGAACAAGAGGTGACCGAGACGTGTAACCAATGGCATCCTATACCATCACGCCGGGTGATACGCCAGTATGGCGATGACGAATACACGCTTCCAATGTGCGTTCACCGCGATGCCGCCAAACACGGATGCGACCATCATGATGCTGTAAACAGAACCTGGATTCATCCGAAAAAATGACGTTTTGTCATTCGTGCACCCAGGTTCGTCGTTGAGTACACCATCGCAGGCGCTCCTGTCTGTGATGCAGCGTCAAGGGTAACAGCAGCCATGGTCTCCGAGCTGATAGTTCATGCGGCTACAAACGTCGTCGAACTGTTCGTGCAGATGGTTGTCGTCTTGCAAACGCCCCCATCTGTTGACTCAGGGATCGAGACGTGGTTGCACGATCCGTTACAGCCATGCGGATAAGATGCCTGTCATCTCGACTGCTAGTGGTACGAGGCCGTTGGAATCCAGCACCGCGTTCTGTATTACCCTCCTGCACCCACCGATTCCATATTCTGCTAACAGCCATTGGATCTCGACCAACGCGAGCAGCAATGTCGCGATCCGATAAAGCGCAATCGCAATAGGCTACAATCCGACCTTTATCAAAGTCGGAAACGTGATGGTACGCATTCCTCCTCCTTACACGAGGCATCACAACAACGTTTCACCAGGCAACGCCGGTCAGCTGCTGTTTGTGTATGAGAAATCGGTTGGAAACTTCCCTCGTGTCGCCACCGGCGCCAACCTTGTGTGAATGCTCTGAAAAGCTAATCATTTGCATATCACAGCATCTTCTTCCTGCCGGTTAAATTTCTCGTCTGTAGCACATCTTCGTGGTGTAGCAGTTTTAATGGCCAGTAGTGTATTTCAAGATGTATGCTCTCTAATTGCACTTTTGTGTGTGTGTGTGCGCACACACACACACACACACACACACACACACACACACACACACACACAAATGCAGTTATAGCGCATACTATCACATATAGCGGAATCTGCATTATTTTGTAACATAAACTCTATCATTATTTCTTGCTGGAGTTACATGAGATATGAATGTCTGCTGCACAACACAGTGTATAAGATAAAACGTCAAGAGAAAGATTTGCTATCAATCATCACTAGCCTCACTTGCCTCAGAAACCGACTTCGCTGAAGTACCGCAGTGTGGTGTCATTCGATTCGGAGGCATTCGGGTCGTAACTTGGTAGGTGGAAGATACTTACGTCGCCAGTAGTTTGCTGGCGAAATTCCGGTTCACCAAACAGTGTGCCAATCCACTGGGTTTTCATTCAAAACTATCTGCAGTCTCTCATCGGGCGAGGACATGTGAATCTACCGTTGGCCTCTTCCTTCAGATGGAAGATTTGGACCCTATACACCTGGGAGATGATAGATTGAGTTAAGGTATGGGCCGGCACAGCTTTATCTTCTTCCTTCCTCTCGCCTATTCTTACCCTACATTACCAAGACACTCCACTTTATACAGAGATATGACTGTCCCCTGCACTAAGAAACTACTTTTAAGACAACCTACATTCATGCCATCGAAAAGACATCAGCCAGAAAGGCCTGCACAGTGCACTTATTCATTTGTCACATGAATGTATGAATGATAGCATTTGCATTTTCAAGGACCTATTTGGATACGGTCAGTTCGAAAACGCAGAATATCTTTGTCATTATTCAAGAACTCTCAGTTTTGTAGAGAAAAAGACCTGGTTCATGCAGTCTGACGTCAGATAATGTGCTAAGTTAAATGTCCAACAGACCTAATTACTAGACTACAAGTTCAATTACATACGCTGTGGCTTTCTCTGCAGGTAAAGAGGAACTCCGCGTTTCTAGACGACTTTTGTTACACACGAATCATACTACACCGTCGCAAAATATATGGAGAGGAAACAGGATGCCTTAACTGTGATAGCCGAATTACCTGGTACCAATGGTTTCGTCCATTTAGTTCAATAAAACTCATACGTCAGTTAAAACCTATTGTTTTATTGGCAGTTTGTTTTGCATTTCCAGTTCACAGATATTGTGCGCAAAGCAACTTACATAAACAAGATTTAACTCTAAGATAAAGTTTTAACGCTGAAGAATAGTATTCGTGAGACGCACAGAAGGCGATCCTGAAGTCCTTGAGCGAGCGGAGTTCAACAACACTGACTCATTGTGGGCAATTTAGATCATTAATGCTTCCAGCGCTGGCTGGCAGGGAAGTGTCTCGTGGTTTCCAAGGCAAATAGCTGTTTATTTTTAGCATGCCATCGTCATTTAAACCAACACCACTGGCCATCTACACCGTCCCAAGGCACAATTCAGAATTACAACTGAAGTTTTCAGCTCCCTGCTTGAAAAGCATAATCAGGAGCAACCTAGCAACGCGACAAGATTTCCTATTGAGCTAACGTTCATAGCAGTAGTTATTAAGAGAATATTTTGCAAAATATAATTCATACATGAAGCAGGAATTTTGCAGAACACCCATTTGGCTAATTGTTGAGTACCAAACGTTAGGCGGGAACACTGATCAGATGCCATTACATGGGCGAAAATTTTAAGGGGAGCTGCGCGTTATCTTAAGCACTCATTCTGTCAGCTGCAGAGCGTGACAGGTATAGTCTGCGAAACAGCGTCAAAGAGATAGTTCACCAACTCCAGTGGAAAAAAAAAGAGGCGTTGTGCATCACGGCGACGCTCGCAGGAGGATTCCGAAAGTGAACGTTCCAGAGTCACAGAATTTATTTCGTCCTCAGACATATATTGTACGAAATATCGGCAAACACAGATAAGCCTTTATATGTAGAGGTCAACCGCCAGTCGGGCTTCCCGTAGACTGTTTGTATATGGAAGAGAAAAGAAGGTACATAGTAGTGGTGGACGATGTTCTCAGTCACACTTTGGGTGTATGAATGTTTTTCATCACACTCAGTATTCCATTTTGCTGGTTTCTTGCTCCATTATCGCGTGAATTCCCGTCAGCCGACGTAACAGCTTGTCGGCGCCATAAAGCATCTGTAGGAGAACGTTTCCGTGCAAGTCTTAGAGTGAATGGCTATCAGTATCACGGGTAAAAACTATGCCCACAACCTGTCGTCATATTGTCATAAATATTAGTGGCGCTACGAATGAATGTGTGTATCATCCAAACCGCTAGTTTTCTTAATCGTCAAATAAACAGTTAACTTCTACACAAAGCTTTTAGTGCAGGAAGGAACTTCGTGGCACAATGATCCCTAACGAGGCATGCACAATCCCCGAAGCGTCTCCTCGAGCAACTGCACTGATATACAATGAAAACAGGCAGCTGAAAGAAAGGAGGCAAAACATATGCATGTAGCTGTCACACCATTGCATATCACGTCTAGGTAGAGAACTTTTAGCAGGGACAGTGCAGCGTAAAAAATACCGTTCAAGGTTCATGAAAAATCCTCTGTCCGGTCGACAGCGATGTCTGTATGGAATATTGTCTAACAATGTCTGCAATATGTGTGTAATCTACCTGTAGTGACTTGTAGTTACGAAAGCTGGTATGACAATGCGGCCCAAGGTTCCGCTGTTTAAAATATTGCAAGTGGTCACCTAAAATTAACAGAACTCTTTATATAAGCGGCGTCGTAGGTCAGTCTCAGATTATAAATTTTGTGTCATAAAATTAACGACAGTTGTACTCCGCGAAAAGCGAGAGTCAATAAAATGTAGAAAGACACAAACAGGAAGGAAAAAAAGAAATTACACAGCCTTAACGGGGAAACGTTGAGTACAGCTGCACCAGTACGCCACGTAACGCTGATGAAAGGCAGTCATACTGTCAGGAGCATACACTGAATATGAACATGAGCAAATCATACACTAATATACATCGTTTTACATGTGATATATATACCATTTACAGCCATCGACGCCGCGGCAATCACTATTATAACGATGTAGCTACAGCATCAGGTACCGATGAGTACACTCCGTGAGTTGTAAACTGCACTGTAACAAAATTTTACCAACTCGAGCAGAATGTAAGCGACTAAACAGTTTGTTTTTTTTTTTTTCCAAAATGGACGTTTGCAGCGAAACAGTGCAGCCAGACCGCTGACAAGCAGACAAGAATGGAACAGTCGTTCCTCCCAAATCCAGTACCGGGTCAGGCCGAAGACATTGAGGAACACCTGCTGCTTGGGTCGCGAACACCTGCAAAATGGCTGCTTGAAGCGGCTCGTGCCGCCAAGACTGAGGGCAGGGGATGGGTTGGGATGGAGGCGCGCCACCACGTGACCGCACACCCTCTCGCGTGTCCCCTTGTCAGACTTCGAGCGGCGCTGTGCCACAATCTGGCTACACAACAAACCTCGCTATTAACACAAAAATATATTTTCTATACGATTTAACGGACACACAAATGTTAAAACCTATTGCGATTACGTCGCACGAGCAGACGATCGCTCTACGACGGCAAGCTGCTACGTGGAACTGCGAAAGTAATAAACGACGTTGAGTTCTCGACAAGTGAACCGCATAAAGTAAACTCTGCGACTGTCGCTACACCACCACCAACACGTTCTTGATGCCAAATCCATTCGAGCAATAATGCAATTCCGACTGATAACTAGAGAAAGTGACGTTTCGATTAATGCTGCCACATAACGTTCCATGCTACTGTCAGTGCACGTCATCGCTGGAGGTAGCTGCTGTAACAGCCTTTTTATTTGTACCAGGCCCGGTCGCGTTAATATCAATCTTGCTCGTTGCTTACGTAAGCGCCCGGAACGCGCTGAAACGTCAGTTGCCGGCTGACAAGTGGTGGGCGTGGCGATACGGGTCAATGGTGTATTTTTTCCAATGACTGCCTTTCTGTTACATCCGCCAAGTCCTTGTGCACGTACACAAACATTTAGACTGTGTCGCTGGTAAAAGCCTGTTAATTTCACATGCTGTCTGTCTGACTGTCGTTGATATTCTGTTTCTCTTTATTTTCATATTTAATTCTTTCATTTTTAAACGGTATACGGCTTACCTCAGAAAACGTGGATTGCCTGTGTAAGATACGGAAGTTCTCTCTTCGATTCACTTAAAGTTCTACGAAATCTTGGAATGTAACTAGAAAAAGATCACAAACGATACATTCGATGCAAAGTAATAAGTTTGAAATTGACATCGATTCCTGGAAATTCTATTTGTCCCCGACCAGTTGACAGTCTTTATTGTTGCAATTATTGTAGTTTGTGCACAAATCAAAGTCTTCAACAATTTGTTAATTTGTTCTCAAATGTCCGAACTGCGAACAAAAAGCGACATACCGGGGGACAATGCGCGCCGCTCAACCTGTTGAACAAGCGGCGCGTTACGGGGAATTCTGAGGTCGGCCTGGCGCGCTGACACGCCGGCGATCAGCTGCTGCGGACCAGCAAATACACCTTTTTCCACAGCGCAACCGAGTCTTTTCACAAGTATCTGTTGTAAAACGGTTGCAACAACAGGCCAATTCCCTGACTGTAGTTGGCTGGTACCGCATCAACATCACTGAAATTGACGGCAACTAACGACAGGTTCTGTCTCTTTCCACCTTTCGCATCGCCAAAAGTAGTCAATAGACGCTCAATATACGTTATAAAAGTTGATAATCGATGCAGATTTAAATCTGTCCTTAAACAACAGGGTACAAAGTGATAAGAAAGCGCCGCTACTTACCTCTAAGCAAGGTTACACTAGAATCCCGCGCAGGTCGTTCAGAAAAAAATCCCGAGCGAAAAAGGAAAGACTGAAAAACTGGCTTCGCCGGCCGGTAAATTTCCCGCGCCAAATGCAACGGTTGTACCGACGTCCCCGGAGGCACAGAAAACAGGCCGCAGAGAAAGCGCTACGGGAAATGCACTAAACTGCAGCCTACACAGAGAACAGCTAAGTCACTAGAAGCAGCAGAGCAGCTAAGGCAGAAGCAGAAGGCACGGCGAGCCTCTCCGACCAGCGTTAGAATGCCGACTGAGACCGCCGCCAGCCGCCACGCTCACACGGAAGCTTCACAGCGCCTCCACAGATGGCGCGCGCGTCGCGCCTCCAGCCGCCCCCACTAGCGCGTTTTTCAAACGGCTCCGCAGTTGTCTCTTGAATCCACACATTCAGTATCTGCACCCTGACCAAAGGCCTCCTTCCCCAAAACTCAATAGTCGCCCCAATGGAATCGAAGTCACTCGTATGTAACAATGTCCTCAGATGATGTGCCTTTTTTTTGCCATTTCTTCAATAAACCAATACATTACATTACTTTGTTTCCTACACGTACCGAACGGAAATTCTAAGCTTTCGCCATTTCAACTTTACAGAGTTGCACAAAATTAAATACAAAGCCTAATTCTTTATTCCAGTGTAACCGACAGACTTACACAGCCATTAAGTCCCTCTCTTTCAGTGCTGGCAAGGATGGCAGACATTCAGTTTACAATGTGTGTTGAGAGTATGAAGATTTGAAACAGCACAGATTAAGTACATGAAGTATACACAATTATGGGTGTACGTAGGCGATTTCACAAAGGCGCAGGTGCGAAAGATCTTAAGTTCTGACTCGACTCCGTATCATTCTCAGGAAGCAACATTCGAAAAATGAATTGCTCAGTTACTCACAAAAACCTCCAGGATAAAAGGTGACAAAATCTGTGCCCACAGTAATGGAGCTCGAGAGAAACTGCACGCTTTGACTGTCTAGACCGCTACCTACGGTCGCAGGTTCGAATCCTGCCTCGGGCATGGATGTGTGTGATGTCCTTAGGTTAGTTAGGTTTAAGTAGTTCTAAGTTCTAGGGGACTGATGACCATAGATGTTAAGTCCCATAGTGCTCCGAGCCATTTGAACCATTTTTGAACCGCTACCTAAATCAGAGTCAATAATGATTCAGAATCACTGATTGGGTCACCAACCGTGTATGGCCCCGTAAGGCACATAAAAAATAAGATATAAAAGACGATTCTGTAATTAATATATACATAACACTGATAATTGTTTCGCTATCACCATTTACAAACTCGATGACCATGTATGGAAACTGTACAGTCTGTCTCATGTCAACAACAGTGTTATGCATCTATAATAAATAGGCTGACTGACTTGACTGACTGACTGACTGACTGACTGACTGACTGACTGACTGACTGACTGACTGACACACACACACACACACACACACACACACACACACACACACACACACACACACACACACACACACACCATATACTTTAAATGTCCTGAGTATTAGACGACAACAGTGTAATTAAATCATACAGTTCCAGCCAATCATATAGTTCCAGCATACAGCGGACGTTCCAAAAGTAATCGTTACTAACCAGCATACTGTACAGCTTACGCTGACCGAGCTAGGTAGCGCGCTGATTTGTGCACTGAGCTCGCATTCGGGAAAATTCGAAATTTGTGGGAAGTTCTTATGGGACCAAACTGCTGAGGTCATCGGTTCCTAGGCTTACACACTATTTAATCTAACTTTTAACTAATTTACGCTAAGGACAACACACACTCGCATTCCCGAAGGAGGATTCGAATCTCCGACGGGGGAAGCCGCGCGTCGCATTCGGAAAGACAAGGGTTCAAATCCGCATTTGCCGATCCTGATTTAGGTTTTCTGTGATGTCCCAAAATCACTTAAGGCAAATGCCAGGATGATTAAGTACACGGCCGATTTCCTTCTCCTCTAATGATCTCGTTGCCGACAGGAAGTTAAAACGATCTTCCTTCCTTTTTTCGTAATACGCTGACAGAATAGCCAGATTCTAAACGTTTAACCAACAATATTTTCATTCAAAGATTCATAATATGTGATGAAAAAAGAATTGTGTGGCCCATCAACTTATAAGGAGCTTTAGGGAAGTGTTATGTTAACCAACGTTTGCGTAAGGAAGGGAGAACGTAAGTCTATCGTGGTTACCAATAAGGCGCAGACGTGCTGGAAGCGCACCAGAAGCGTACACACGTGCCCGGTGCTGACACTGCGGGCCGTGTCGGTTTACTCCTGGTCGACGCTTTCAGTTCACCTACGGCATCACAACGCGGGAGAGCTTGCTGTGGTTTTCGCGACGTCGCAACATCTTTTGTGCAGCGCCTAGACGACACTCTGCATATCACACCAACGACACAACATATCACCTCCACAGCGTGTTTACAGGAGTCGATAGGTGGGTCATTATACGCGGATGCGGTTAAACTCCGAAAGACGTGAGAAGAAACATCATCACGGATTATTCCAAGAGTCATTCCGATATACAAATTACTAACAAGTGTTTTAAGCTGGTAACTTCCAAACACTAGTTCACCAGCCCCATGTTTACACAATTTCGGTTGTAACTTTTATTTTATTGCGTCTCTAATCTGTATTACAACACCAACAGGAACGTAATTTAATATTAGGTCACCCTTCTACATAGTGCAAGTCACGTTAACTCATTTTAAAAAACAGGTACCACGTGAAACACACAGTGCGATTATAGCTGGTTGTAACACGAAACGAAACAAAACTCGGCTGCACTGACACTAAAAATACGTAACAGATTTCCAGTATGGTCTCTGTACTATACAGCTTTCCACCGAGGAACGCCTTCTGACGTTGCTTTTTATCATACTGTGGATATTGCGATCTCTTCAAAGTAACTAAAACATAACATAATGTGTGTATATTTCAGTTTATTAAAAGTTAAAGCTGTCCTCATCCTCGAGATTGCTTTGATCATGACAGTACTTCAAACGAACCATGTTCGATCCAACCATTTAACATGCTACAGTCACAACCCTGATTATCTCACTATTACAAATATCAACTCGTGATTGCACCGTAAACGCACACGAAGTTATTTCCATTCCCATTTGGTCAAGGATTTCATATTCTTATTATTACAGATACATTGACTCCATCAAGTAACACTTCGGGTAACTGTTTTCACTTTAAGTTAATAATACGGGAGATATCGGGATTTGAAGACTATATAATTTCATTACCATGCAGGAATACGTGTGTCCAAACTGAAACGTAAGAACTTACAATATAGTTAGTATTGTAGACCAAGTGCGCGATTCCGACAGAATGCTTGATGTAGCAATAATTTCCGTAATTTAAAAGTTTTTGTCACTTAAAAGCCTAAGCATTTTTGTTGAACATGAAGTTATTGTATATTACAATACCAAAAAGTAGTGCCTTGTGTTTCTGTAAAACACCAGCAAACAAAACATTGGGTACATTAAGCAAATGGTCCTGGAAATCCGGGCTGATCACCTTCATAATTTCTCTCTTTCGCGTTGTTGTTGTCTTCAATCCATAGACTGGTTTGATGCAGCTCTCCATGCTACTCTATCCTGTGCAAACAACTTCATCTCCGAGTAACTACTGCAACTTACATCCTTCTCAATCTGCTTAGTGCATTCATCTCTTGGTCTTCCTCTACGATTTTTACCCTCCACGATTCCCTCCAGTACTAAATTGGTGATCCCTTGAAGCATCAGAACGGGTCCTACCAACCGGTCTCTTCTCTTAGTCAGGTTGTGCCACAGTTTCCTCTGCTCCCCAATTCTATCAGTACCTCCTCATTAGTTACGCGATCTATCCATCTAATCTTCAGCATTCTTCCGTAGCACCACATCCCGAAAGCTTCTATTCTCATCTTGTCTAAACTATTTATCGTCAATGTTTTACTTCCATACACGGCTACACTCCATACAAACACGAGTACTTTCAGGAAAGACTTCCTGACACTTAAATCTATACGCGATGTTAACAAATTTCTCTTCTTCACACACGCTTCCCTTGCCATAGCCAGTCTACAGTTTATAGCCTCTCCACTTCGACCATCATCAGTTATTTTGCACCCCAAATAGCAAAACTCATTTACTACTGTAAGTGTCTCATTTCCTAATCTAATTCCGTCAGCATCACCTGAATTCATTCGGCTACATTCCATTATCCTCGTTTTGCTTTTGTTGATGTTCATCTTGTATCCTCCTTTCAAGACACTGTCCATTCTGTTCAACAGCTCTTCCCGATCCTTTGCTGTCTCTAACAGAAATACAGTGTCATCGGCAAACCTTGAAGTTTTTATTTCTTCTCCGTGAATTTTAGTTCCTACTTCAAATTTTCTTTTGTTTTCTTTACTGCTTGTTCAATATACAGATTAAATAACATCGGAAATAGGCTACAACCCTTTCTCAATCCCTTCTCAACCACTGTTCCCTTTCGCGCCCCTCGACTTTTACAACTGCTATCTGGTTTCTCTACAAATTGTAAATAGCCTTTCCCTCCCTGTATTTTACACCTACCACCTTCTGAATTTGAAAGGGAGTATTCCAGTCAACATTGTAAAAAGCTTTCTCCAAGTCTACAAACGCTAGAAACGTAGGTTTGCCTTTACTTAATCTATGTTCTAAGATAATTCGTAGGATCAGTATTACCTCGCGCGTTCCAACATTTCTACGGAATCCAAACTGATCTTCCCTGAGGTCGGCTTCTATCAGTTTTTCCATTCGTTTGTAAAGAATTAGTTTTAGTATTTTGCAGCCGTGACTTATTAAACTGATAGTTCGGTAATTTTCACACCTGTCGTCACCTTCTTTCTTTGGGATTGGAATTATTATATTCTTCTTAAAGTCTGAGGGTATTTCGCCTGTCTCAAACATCTTGCTCACCAAATGGTAGGGTTTTGTCATGGCTGGCTCTCACAAGGCTATCAGTAGCTATAATGAAATGTTGTCTACTCCTTTCAGCGCTCTGTCAAATTCTTCACGCAGTATCAAATCTCCCATCTTATCTTCATCTACGTCCTCTTCCATTTCCATAATATTGCCCACAAGTACATCGCCCTTGTATAGACCCTCTATATACTCCTTCCACTTTCCGCTTTCCTTTCTTTGCTTAGGACTGGTTTTCCATCTGAGCTCTTGATATTCATACAGGTGGTTCTCTTTTCTCCAAAGGTCTCTTTAATTTTCCTGTAGGCAGTAACTGTCTTACTCCTAGTGATATATGCCTCTACCTCCTTACATTTGTCCTCTAGCCACCCTTGCTTAACCACTTTGCACTTCCTGTCAATCTTTTTTTTTTTTTTTTTTGAGACGTTTGTATTCCTTTTCGCCTGCTTCATTAACTGAATTTTTATATTTTCTCCTTTCATCAATTAAATTCAATATCTCTGCTGTTACCCAAGGATTTTTACTAACCCTCGTCTTTTTAGCTACTTGATCCTCTGCTGCCTTCACTATTTCATCTCTCAAAGCTACCCATTCTTCTGCTACTGCAGTCCTTTCCCCTGTGTCTGTCAATCGTTCCCTAAGGCTCTCTCTGAAACACTCTACAACCTCTGGTTCCTTCAGTTTATTCAGGCCCCATCTCCTTAAATTCCTACCTTTTTGCAGTTTCTTCCGTTTTAATCTACAGTTCATAACCAATAAATTGTGGTCAGAGTCAACATCTGCACCTGGAAATCTCTTACAATTTACAACCCGATTCCTAAATCTCTGTTTTATCATTATATAATGTATCTGAAATCTCTCTTTCGTATAATTAATTAATGTACCCTTCTCCTGAAAATTACTAAAAATCATGAAGTGACTCTTTACCGCCAAAAGGCGAGACTGTAAACAGCTGGACGTGACCTGAGAGCGGGGAGTAGGACTGAACTGGTGAGAGGAAGGACTATGTTAGTGGTAACCAGTAAACCCCCGATTCTTAAAAGAAACGAACTCTCATGTATAGAAAAGCTTCAAACGTCTGATTACAAATGAGTTGATGTATTAAATATTTGACGTTAAGTACATAAGCTAGAAAAAGTTTAGAAAATGTTTGGAATTATGCTTAAGGCTTGTTGGAAGTCGCTAAGTGCTCTTGTTCTCAAATACTGGATGAATGATGTCCGGGTACTGGCGCGCCGTCAGCAACGCTACCTCAAGATAAGCAAAGTTTCTAACTGTAATACTTGTCTTATTGTGCGAAACTTTGAAAATAAGAGTATACCTCTTAGTAAGTAGATTATGACAGCATTTTATGTTTTTAATTTCGGTCAATAATTACGTGAAATACTGAAAATCAAACTTTTGTTGCACCCGGGGCCGAGCGGTTCTAGGCGCTGGAGCCGAGCGACCGCTACGGTCGCAGGTTCGCATCCTGCCTCGGGCATGGATGTGTGTGATGTCCTTAGGTTAGTTAGGTTTAATTAGTTCTAAGTTCTAGGCGACTGATGACGTCAGAAGTTAAGTCGCATAGTGCTCAGAGCCATTTGAACCATTTTGCACCTGGAAGCTATTAGATGGGCAACCTGCAACTGGTACCGGGTTCCGGGATACTGTGTTAGTAGTCTAGGTGATGAAAGCCTAATGTGAACTGTACCGCGTAAGGATATTATCAGATTTTTTCGAAAACTGTGTTAGTGTAATGACTGTGGTGGGCGAGCAAAATAGTGAACAGAATCTGCCATCATCAAAATTATAAATGTTGTGGAGACAACTTGCCCATAAATAGCATGTGTACCTGTGAATTTTTAATTAACTCCCTTACAGCTTCATTTTCCAATGCACTTCCACTAGCGAGAATTTTAGATTCAAAGTTCGCAGAGAAACGGACGGAAAAGTCTGACACGGTAAGGACCGCACACAACGAAAACGTTTCATGCTTTGTCACAGTGGGTGAAATGCTTTGCCTCCCTCCGCTCTTTGAACTTGCTGACCAAGTCAGTTATTGGGGGTACCTACAGTTCACTGCGCACTGCGGACCTCAGTGAAAATTGACATTTTGCACATTAACAAATCAGAGCCAGGGGTGACAGAAGCGTGTCAGAAAAATCGGACTCCTAGAGATCGAGCTCTGAACCTTCGGATTTGTAGTTTGAAATTTACGGACAGAACTTCATATATTCACTATATAATATTCAGAGCCTACAAACAGAGCGGAATGGAAAAGACGCCATGACATTCAACCTGCCAGACACTGAAGTACGCGCCTGCCTGCGGATCTTAACCATTACTCGCCTTCACTGGATGCTCTGACGAATTTGGCCACTTTTCCTGTTAATTATCCTGCACCACTGAAGTTCGTCGAACAACCAGGAGAGTGGCTGAGAGAAATGCTTCAGCATCCTCCACTCTTCGTAAAAACGAGTCTCCGCTAGTCTTACATTCTAGATAACAATGGACATGGCTCACGGCACCCATCAACTCAACTTAATGAAACCAAGGAAAACACGAATCAGAATAACAAGACACGAAACCCAAGTACGGTTTCTACCTTTTGACTATTCCCTTTCAGTTATTTTGACTATTCCCTTTCAGTTAGAGAGGGTTGTCTTATTTACAGTATATCAACGTACTCTCGCAAAGCCGTGAGCCTGAAGTTTCACAACATCTTTATCTCAAGTCGATTCGTTACGTCTCAACTTTCACGCAATAACGACAGCAACGCCTATGCTCACTGAACCACAAACTTCATGCCCTTTCCATTTATCAATACGTCCTTCGACATTTTTGTGTGAAAGTTACGAAAAGATGCCTGCCTAAGCGAAAGCAAACACTAATCCGTTATAACGATGTTAGTATGACAGACGCATTAGGGTTATCATCATCCCACGAGAGATAATGCAGAAAATGATTTTTGTTTCCTAATTTTATAAGCATTCTAAGCAGCTGCGGACGGCAGCAACTTCACAAGAAATATTATCAAATTCTGTATAATTTTCGTTTTATTCCCAACCTACCGTTTTTGCACTCACGAAATGTGTTTGAAGCAGGTCATACTGCCTACTAGCACAAATGCTATTAACATTGCTCCCCTACACGTATAAAATTGATAGTTTCCTCGTACGGCAATAATTCATATCGAATCACAAAAAATATTTTACGCTTACTGTTTAATATTCATTCGATGAGAAGTTTATTGAGTATGAACTTATAGTTGTGTGACTAAATGGGTAAGAGTCAAGACTACAAGACAGAAGGCCGGGAGTTGGACTTTCAGTCGCGCCTAGGATATGACAGTCACTAGGACCTTCATACAAACGCTGATAATGTGTGTGTGTGTGTGTGTGTGTGTGTGTGTGTGTGTGTGTGTGTGTGTGCGCCTTAAAACCACCAAGTAGCGCTGTCTTAAAACCGCCAAGTAGCGCTGTGGATTGGAATCCATGTTGAACTGTAGGTCGCCCTACAACTGGAGAGAGAACAACGTTCTAAAAGTCAGAAGAAGACAAAGGCACGCCACCTCCCATGCCTAGTAAGCCACTGTAGTGCTCACATCAACCGTCTCATTGAGTACACATTTAATTCAGTTTAGGTTAAATGTTAAAGAATCGTATTATCTGAGTATTCACTAAATGGTAAATAGAATCTGCCAAAGCTCTATTACTCGTAAAATCTATTAACCACATTACGAAGTCATGCAAATACACTGATCACCAAGAACATTACGACCACCGATCTACTATCGACATAAATTCGTCCAGACGATAGCAGCTTCACATTGCGAGGAATGACTGCTAGTCAGATTCATGCACGGCGCTTGTAGTACGTGTTGTCCGTGTGTAGAATGTGAAAGGCTCACGATCTATCTGAGTTTGACCGAGGGCAGATGATGATGGCCCAGAGGGTCGGCACGAGCATTTCGGAAACTGTACGAATTTTTGGGTGTTCGAAGATTGCTGGGGTGAGTGTCTTCAACACGTGGCCAAACCGAGGTAATACCACGTCCAGGCGTCGTGGGGTTGGGCGGCTCCCCTCCTTACAGATGACGGACGTCGTAGGCTGTGCAGACTGGTTCAAATGGTTCAAATGGCTCTGAGCACTATGGGACTTAACGTCTGAGGTCATCAGTCCCCTAGAACTTAGAACTACTTAAACATAACTAACCTAAGGACATCACACACAACAATGCCCGAGGCAGGATTCGAACCTGCGACCGCAGCGGTCGCGCGGTTCCAGACTGAAGCGCCCAGAACCGCTCGGCCACATCGGCCGGCGTGTGCAGACTGGTAATACAGCACAGGGGGCGAACTGTGGCGTAACTAACATCAGACTTTAATGCTGGGAAAAATAGAAGAGTGTCTCAACGAAGTGCACCGAGCACTCCTAACGATGAGCCTCCGCAGCCGACGACCCATGCATACGCCAATGTTAACACCACTACATCGGCAACTGCGACTGAAATGGACACGTGGCCTTCATCACTGGACGTTGGCACAGTGGCAGAGCGTTCCAAGGTCTGATGAATCCCGGTATCTTCTTCATCATGCCGATGGAAGGGCGCGAATCTGTGGTCTTTCAGAAGAATAGCTCCTTGCACCTGTATTTCTGGACGGAAACAAGCTGGCGGTGGCTCAGTATGCTCTGGGGAACATTCACATGGGCACTCATGGATCCAGTGGACCTCGTGCAAGGCACCATGACGCCGAATGAGTATCGTACACTGGCTGCAGATCACGCCCACCCTTTCATGGCGATCATGTTTCCCGACGGCACTGGCTTTTTCCAACAAGATAATGTGCCATGTCACAAGGCCAGGAGTATGATGGAATGGTTCGAGAAAAACAATCCCGAGTTCCAATTGATGTACCCCCCCCCCCTCCCCCGCCAACTCGACAATTCTGAACCCGATCGAACCCATCTGGGATGTGATTGAACGTGGCGTCAGAGCTCATCACTCCCCTCCCCTTAATGTATGCGAATTAGGTAACTTGCGTGCAGATGTTGAACCAACTCCCTCCAGCGACCTTCTAAGGCCTCATTGCTTCCATGCCACGACGCATCGCCGCTGTTATCCGTACCAGAGGTGGACATACCGGCTATTAGGCAGGTGGTCATAATGTTCTGGCTGATAAGTGTATTATTGATTACAACTTAAAAAACGAATTAACTGCACACTTTACTCAGAAGCAATCACATGAGCAGCGTGTATGACTGCAGTATATCTAAACTGTACACTCATGAAGGGCGGGCACGAAATCCTTACTTCAGAGAAGTTCGTGGAAGAGTCGAGTAATTCCCCTACTCGAATTATGTAGTATGCTCTTTAGGTAGACGAGCACATACATATACAAAAGGAAATAAGTAAATAAATAAAACCAACGACGCACGACGAACGAGTTATGCAAATTGGTCACAAACCGATATTGATACAGCCATCGACGAAAAATACAAAATTGTAAATACTGTGAGCCGCTGCAGTGCAATTTCACCACACAGCTGGAAAGGATAGTAAACAAGTAACATCTCGATAGCAGGGCATAAAGTCTTTGCCAAGTTCATTCCTTGCATTCAGTTGGACGGTAACTATGCCTGACAGACAGTCCCGTGAGCAACGTACACAGATGTCAGCCTTTGAGAGAGGACATATTTTTCTGAAATTGTAAATGACTTGTTTGTACACGTGCATCCTATCTACCGATCTCCTTCCCATTCGGGTAATTCCTTTGCGGTGCGTCTTTTTTGAGTGTATTTCAATCTATGTCAAGCAACGCATTATAGCAAATTACTGATCTACACTGGTCAAGAGAAAATGAAGGGCAATTTTCGTCAAGTTGCTAATTTCGTGTGCTGAACAGGTAAATATTGCGGAATTCGTTTGAGCATATCACGAACGGAGGACAAAGGTGGTGGGGACCCGCAGCTACTGGCCTGGCACACAACGTATGACCTCTTTTATTCTTATTTCTTTCCACTCCTCTGTTCCCTCACGTTCAACGAACCATTACAGGTGGCGAACAGGCTTAGAACCAAGGTCTACATGGAAATTTTGATATGTGAGGCCGCAAATCACAAATCTACTTTTGTACATGTTAGGATCTCTCCACACAAGCACTGTGAACAAGAGCTCTAGCACCTCTAACCAGTTCTGCCTTAACTTTTGGTAGTTCAGTGTCAATAGATGTCTCGGGGCTAGAAAGAAGAGTAGGCATCAATTGATTTACAATGAATCTTGGTGAAACAGTGGTTCAGATAATTTCATTAAACCCATTTATGCTGCGTAAAAATCCACCAACAGGTACAATTACTTTACAATTAATTCGGTATATTATGCTGGAGCAGAAAAACTAATGGTGACGTATTGTCATGTGGTACACTGAAAGACAGACGAATCTCGAATCTGTCTGTTCCAAGATGTCACACTATCCTCTGAAACAGCATCAAAGAAAGGATGTTTTCTACTTTGCAAGTACCCCCGTCCTTGATGAAGGTGCTTGCTTCACACGATGGCTCGTGGTGAAAACGAAAGCACAAAACAGTTTGTGGCAAGAAGTAAGCGGTACAGAGTCTGCTCTACCAACTGTCTCTAAGGGAGTATCGGTAAGGACGGATGGGAGTCCCGTCGATAACGAAGTCACTGAACACCTAGCACAAGCTCGGATGTGGAAAGAGAATCAGCTCCGTCCTTTTAGTTGAAACCATCTCAATGTTTATTTACCTTCTGAGACTTACAGTGATCACAGTATAACTGAATCTGGATGACCAGATGAGGATTTAAAACCAACGTCCTCTAACTCGATACGAAGACTAGGTTTTAATGAGCCATCAACAACGAGGTCTTTAGGAATGAGCAGAAAGATACTCGGTCGTGGCCTTTAAAGAACCACCCCGCCCATTGTCGGAAATTAATTATGCAGTGCAAACCAAAGAAGGAACTGCCAGATGGTGATTTGAGCTAAACACCTCTCAAATACAATTCAATGTTTTGAGAACCGATATTTCCCCTTACCACTGACGGTTCTTTCATCACAAGGAGATATCAGAAAGCCGATACGAGGTTGCTACTAACTTCTTCTGCAGTAGCCTTCAGTATTTGGACGCACACTGTACATAATTCACTCTGTTCACAATTCACTTGCTGGTCTCTGGTTATACAGTAGTACATTTACCATATGAGAGTATACTGTGAGAGGACTCCTCACTGCCCTCTCCTTATTTCCGCTCACATGAATTACAACAACACAATATTATTTGACTGTAAAATACATTCATTCTCGTAAATCCTATGCATTCCGCTCACTGCGGTGTTTGCCTGGCTGAGATATACGTCCGCTCGCTGTAGTCTCCATGCTACCTGCTCGCCCTTAACAAAGGGACCAGATGTAGCAGTTAGGTACACGCAATACTTACGACAGTTCCCGACAAGAAGCAGCCTACATGTTGACCCCTACCAGTTTTGCACGATGCAGAGCTAGGTGGCTCTACGAGTGGCAAAGTGAAGGACGTCACACACCCGTTGTCGCTATAAACATGTCCCACGTTTCAGGAAATGCGTAATCAGCTAAAAAATCTATTTCTTAAGGAGGAGGAAGTGATAAAAGTTTGGGAGGATGGATATCCTCAACTGTGACCGACAGTTACAAAGTAATGTTCAACGAGCGTTTTCGACTGGGCGTGGTCGTTAAACACGGGGACTAAGTTCAAGTAACGCAAGGATGGAGCAGAAAATCGCAATGTTCCTTCCAATAACACATGCCAACATTCGACCCGATAGATTTACGAAACAACTGAAATTCTAAATCAGGGTGACCGGACGAGGGTTGAACCCTACTCCTGAATGCGAGTCTAATGTGCTAACCACTGAGCCACAACCCTCGGTAGTGGTTTCGAAGGCTGAAGAACTGTTCTGAGCGCAGTTGACATTTTTGAAGTCTGAAAGAAACGTGACTGTGTAGGACAGTGGTCGTTAAACTTTTTTGCTCAAGAGGCAACACTAACATTGTGGAGCGGCACCTAAGTCCGCATATGTAACAATCATATTATTAATTGGTAATCTACATAAATTAGTATGTTATGAGCCCCCAATAGACTAGCTATATTAAGGACGTGATAAGCTAGCCACCGGGTCCCCAGTACTGACTGTTAAAAAGTCGGCACAGTTCGGAACACTTCGTGTCGACTATTCTTAGTTTCAGATTGCTGCCACCCTCAGCAGCTATAAAGGCGTGACACTGTAAATTCCTGACGAAGTCATTTGTTGTCTGTGCGGGTGCAAGATCAGCTGATTAACTGTACTTATATTTCAGTGCAAAAAGCAACATGAGACACGATCACATATGTTTACTAAACGTTCTGACTGTAATTTTTCTTCTACTCATTGCGTTGTAGTTCAACAGCCTTTATTTAATTTCATATCCCTTACTGCACAAATGTACCATACTTTATGACCGTCTCTACAATTGACCTCTTAGCAACAAATAATCCTGAGTTAAAAATGAGCATCAAAACGGATACAGGGATTAGTGAACACAGAGTTATCGTAGCGAGACTGAATATTGTAACCCCCAAATCTTCCAAAAATAAACGAAAAATATACCTATTCAAAAAAAGCAGATAAAAATTCCCTTGGCGCCTTCCTGAGAGACAATCTCCACTCCTTCCAAATTAATAATATAAGTGTAGCCCAGATGTGGCTTGAATTCAAAGAAATAGTATCGGCAGCAATTGAGAGATTTATACCAAATAAATTAAAAAACCACGGAGCTGATCCTCCTTGGTACACAAAAGGGTCAGAATAGTGTTGCAGAAACATCTAAACAAACACGCCAAATTTAAACAGACGGAAAATCCCAAAGAATAGCGATCTTTTACAGAAGCTCGAAATTTAGAGGGGAGAAACTACATAGGGATAAACGATCAACACGATAAAATAAGGGAAATCAGAGCTCGTACGGAAAGATATAGGTGTTCGTTATTTCCGCGCGCTATACGAGATTGGCATAATAGAGAACTCTGAAGGTGGTTCAATGAACCCTCTGCTAGGCACTTAAATGTGGCACTGATTTGCAGAGTATCTATGTAGATGTAGATATGCCCCTATGCCACTGATGTACGAGATCAACTTTACTTCTCATGGCGGAATTGACCAACCACAAGAAAAATTAACTATGTCTTAAAATATTACAGTCTAAGTATTTTCGTTTGTCACTGGTTAGGAAAACTACAGTCTTGTACTGGCGGGAACAACTGAAGGAAAACAATCGATTCCTTTGTAGTTTTACGTATTGGTTGAGTTACTGACTCTTTCTTCCGAGTGAAACCAGTCTATGACAGCAACCGAATGAAAACAATCGATTCACTCGGATGTCGCTTCGACATTGTCATGGGAATGGAGAAATGATATGGCTCTACAAAAAGTGATCCTCAAGATAAATTCAAATAAATATATAGTATCTGCAAGGATGATTCATATTCTGAATCTGTGTTATTTAAATAAATTCGCCGGACGGAGTGGCCGAGCGGTTCTAGGCGCTGCAGTCTGGAACCGCGCGACCGCTACGGTCGCAGGTTCGAATCCTGCCTCGGGCATGGATGTGTGTGAAGTCCTTAGGTTAGTTAGGTTTAAGTAGTTCTAAGTTCTAGGGGACTGATGACCTCAGAAGTTAAGTCCCATAGTGCTCACAGCCTTTTAAATAAATTCGAAGTAAATACTAAAATTGGCGAAAAAATATATCCGGTGAGTGACAACAATGCTTAAGAAAGTGATTACGTCACTAAATAGTTTAAAAAAACTAATTTTCACATGCTTTCTGTTCATGTCATCTCAGCATTTACCGAAAGAGAATTATCAGTAACGTGTGTAAACCACCATGGATAGATAGATAGATAGATAGATAGATAGATAGAGAGAGAGAGAGAGAGAGAGAGAGAGAGAGAGAGAGAGAACTTCAACAAATTTAAATAAAAAAGTAATTTATCATTAATTTAAACAAATTTGTAATGTAGTGCTAGTTATTAACCTTTAAAAGACAACAAAGCCATATTTAATGCCGGAAGTACAAATAATTCGTGTGTAACTAAATAAAAACATAAATTTTGAAATTACTTCATTTTTAGGAACACACTTTTTATGCTCCTCTCCTTCAAATAACGTATGATATTGGTCTCTTAAAAACTTGTCAACCCTAGCCACAGTTCACTTACAACCTAAAAGGCTAAAAAGTCTGAAATGGAAATCAGTGAAGCCCGGACAATGAATGAAAAACATTTGCGTAGCTGACATGGCCGCAGAGCTTAGTTTCATTGGATTGTTACAATCGACTGAAAAAAAAATCTCTCTCAATGAAAAAAAGACAACTGGTCACGCAGTTGCTGAAACCAGTCTCATGTCGTCCCACCAGTGTCTGACCCCGCAGTCGCCGTGCTACTTAACCCCACCGCACTGAAGTAAGCGGTCAACTTTGCGTAGATCACGGCCGAATTCACGGACGTGAATAAAGATTAAGCGCATTTTAAAATATATCTGCACTTTTTTCCTTGCTACTGAGCATTAAAACTTCATTCTTAAGAAGCTCTTAACCGTTACCGTTAGGTGACTTTTTTGTATTCTGCTGTCAGTTGCTAGGTGCATAATATTATGAAATACGTCTGATTGTGAGAACCGCGGGCCTAACGAATACTTGATTCGGGCCGCAGTTTGACGAACGGTGGTGTACAACAACATATACCTCTTCGAATGGCAACAACGTCTTAAGAAATTTGTCCCTTAATCTGTTCAAAACCCAGGCTTGGGCAACTATACATCAACTAAATCAGGTTTGCCAGTCTGAGATTCGAGCTACGATGTACGAGCCAGGCTGACAGTGTCTTAGGCTTGCAACTTTTCAGAAAGCCAACTGAAGATGGGCCAAAACCAGAAACTAGCCTTGGAAATTGCTAGTTAAAATTTCAGATGGATATTAAATTTCACTAACTGATATAATTTATAGACACAGTGCTCAACTGCAGTTATTATAAAATAACGTTTCTTAAACTCTTCACACTTTGAATTTTTGTCAGCGATTAAATGTTTTATTCATATACTGATCACACCTATTCAACGTACAAATATTTGGAAAAATGTCTGCTGCTTATTTCACCGATTTTCCATATCTTCCAGAATAAACTCTGTCCAGCTTTCCGTCAATCTCTTACGTATTACCAGTAAAACGAAGGTCAGTCGGCAGTGTGGCGGTTGCGCGCAGTGTTGGCGTGAAGGCAGCATGCAGGACCACGTATTAAGGAAACTAGTGTTGAAGGTCAGACAGCCTGTTGCGACCAACCAAGCCGAAGGCACGACTACGCCAGCGAGAATTAGCGCGGCTCGCTAGGCGCGCGCCTTACGTACATTCACAGTCGTACAAGCAGCAGCACAGTGCACTATATCTCAGGTCTGCTTTATTGCCATCGAGTCAGCAATGTTTTATGTATGTATGTATGTATTTTTTGCCTTCAATGAGAATCCACACTTTAGCCATCAACAACTTCACTGTTAAGCCTTAAAAAATTACACATTTCAGCCATTAACAATTACAAAATGTACCAATTACTTAAAAATAACAAATTTTTTGTACTATTATCCAAAAAGGAAAAGCTTCTTAATTTCTGAATACAGAGGTAATAATGAAATTTTCTTTACAAAAAATATTTACCAACAGGTTCGTACTGCCACAGCGCTGTGACATACTGAGCTGCACACAGTTATGTTAATACCAATATGTCAGTCACATACTGATAGCACTCAAGAAAATTTTCTAATTGATCACTAAAACGATAACTGTGTGTGGTACGTGTGGGGAGGGAGGGAGGGAGGGAGGGAGGGAGGGAGGGAGTGAGCGCATTGTGCGAATGTTGACCCAATACTCAGAGGCACATATCGATCTGATACTTCCGTCATTTAGTTTCATATCCGCCAACCATTTGAATAGGAGGCAAAGATTATTTTCCTACTACCTGCGATTTCATCAGTAATGAAAGAAGAAAAACAAAAACTATACAGGAAGCTCGTGATTCACTTCGAAGAATGAATAACAGTGGTAGGAAAAAAGCAGCAACAATCATTAAGTACTTCGGAACTCAACGGAACTACGTGACTAACCGGAGTCTAAATCACAATTCTAAAGTTTGAGCTCAATGTCTTACAGGAAAAATTAAGCCGCGAACTCCGTTTGTCATCATTGTTTTCGTAGTCATTTAATACTATAAAGAAACACGACCATAACACGATAGTTTCATTACGTAGCGATAGCGAAGTCGGTAAACCGTAAGATAAAATACAAAAGGAATAAAATGACTATTTTTATAGACTTTGGAGGGCCTATAGTAAGACCAACACACAGTTAACGAAGGTGTGGCTAGAAAACCACCGTTCCTTCATAAATAAGTGCAAATCACATTATAATACGGTTAACAACCAGAGATACAGTTACTTATTTATCACACATACGACCAGAGAAGAGTAAGTGTTCGAATTAGTGACATTCACAAAATCTACTCTAACAATTTCGTTTGCGCGGCCATCATCCGCAGCAAGCTCGGAAATATTCCTTTTGCAAGAAATAGAATACATTGCAATGAGAAAAGGCGCTGTCTATTTACACGGCGAAAATCTAATTGGGATAAGGAAGCAAGAGCGTAATTGTAGTAATAAAAAGTGAATACACAAAAGATTATTCGCTTTATTTAAGGACGGAAAAACAACACAATATAACCGTAAATTACCATGCTAAACACACTGTAGACAAGACAATGCAAATGTATTACACACACCCAATGATGACAAAGAAACAATTTCTTAAAAAGAACTAGCGGAAAGGGCTGGTACGTCTAGTTTTTTTCTATCAGTTTGGAAAGTCAACTACGGAATGGCATCTAACGCAAAGAAATAAACCACCATAAGATTTTCTGAATAATAAGGTCGTGATATGTGAAAAAGAACATCATTCGAATAAAATTCTGCATCAAATGAACTAACAAATGTAGTTTGCGCACAAAAATACTAACAGAGCGCATTGTCAAGAACTGAAAATTAACCCCTTAGAAGATTCGTTGACTCAGTTCATCTAGTCGGGCAGCAAAACTTAAATGCACGGTGAATTTAGAAAGTTTACTACAGTACTGTTTGGATGGATATAAAGGCAGAAACCGTAATTAGCTACAAAGAACTGCCTGTATTGATTAAAATGCTGTCCCTGTTGATCTTAAAGACGAAGAGAAGTAAGTCCTCAAGGCGTATTTGACGGGAAAGAAAATTTTATGCTCAAATTTTACTTATTTTACACTCGTGCACATGGTCTTCTGAGTGACAAGTGATAATGAAATGACTGATCAGCATTGTACCCTGCGTCAGGCAAAATTTCATTCAGATTCACGAATAAAATGGACTGTATTAAGTTTCACAGGAAAATATGAATACATACGGCAATGACGGTTATTCAAGACTCAGGTTTACCAAGTGGACTGCGTGTCTCTACATCATAGTGAATTAAATGTAGTCCCCTCCCCCTTAAATAAACGCTACACTAAAGTCTAAATAAGGATAAGAAAATCGTTCTTTTCCCTTTTTTGTTATTCTACTTTTCCTATAAGTTCGGCTGGGTGGGTGAAATCTTTTCTTTACAATATGGTAATGTGTATCGATCACGTGACCTTAACTAAAATTACACCGTTTCTTTCTAGTGTGTTTTAAGGAGGACCGTCTGCCAGGCACTTAGGTGCGGTTTGCAGACTATCCATTTAGAAGTAGGGGAAGGAGCTGGGCCTCGCTTGGATGTGAAAGCAACACCCACCTGCACACTTCCACATTCTGCGGAGAGACATGCCGCAACAAAAGCTCATTGCGACGGGAAATTCACGAGCCACAGCGGGCGTGAGCAAGAATAAGCGGCGAGGTTTCACACGTACTTTCCAGCTGCACTCTTTACGGCGGACTACGTGTCGGCCCAGCGAGAAAGTGCTGCTCATCTGACATCTGACTAAGATGCACAGCCTACGTCACACCGCCTTACACCTCACCGCACCACAAAGTCATCGTTAAAGCAATAATCTTACTGCTTCAACACGCCCAACACAAACGAGTCCTTCGTTCTGGAAAAGTGCACTCAGGAAGCATATGAAAGAACCGCTCTTTACCCAAAGTTAAAAGAACGCTCGAATACACAATGTATTACGCGGTACTTAACAAATATTACAACTGCAGCAAGGCCCACCCCTACATCTTCATCCCATTAAGGTCGAGCCGGGACGTAACGGAACGGAATGTCGAAGCATACCACAAAGCATCTCACATGTGGCATGCACACGAGCTTTGCTGTGTGAGGGGAGGATGGCGGTGCATTGTCGCTGCCAACACCAGAAGTTTACGTATTCTCTCAGCGCTCAGTCATGTTATAGTAGCGGATTTCGCGTTTTTGTTCCTTCTTACTCTTTATTTTATTGTTTACTTCCTTTTCGCGACACACTGCAGCATCTACAGCAGTGCTTCAAGAGCTACCTGACGGTGTGTGGAAGAGTGTTCTTCTGGTATCACCAACTGATTCCCCTTACCTGAAGCTTCCTGACAGATTTAAACAGTGTGCCAGACCGAGACTTTAAATCGGGACTTTTGCCTTTCGCGGGCAAGTGCTCCACCGACTGAGCTACCCAAGCACGACACACGACCCGTCCTCACGGTTTCAATTCTGCCAGTACCTCGTCTCCTACCTTCCAAACTTCACATAAGCTCTTCGCGAAACGGGGCCGCGCGGGATTAGTCGAGCGGTCTGGGCGCTGCAGTCATGGACTGTGCGGCTGGTCCCGGCGAAGGTTCGAGTCCTCCCTCGGGCATGGGTGTGTGTGTTTGTCCTTAGGATAATTTAGGTTAAGTAGTGTGTAAGCTTAGGGAGTGATGACCTTAGCAGTTAAGTTCAAATGGTTCAAATGGCTCTGAGCACTATGGGACTTAACATCTATGGTCATCAGTCCCCTAGAACTTAGAACTACTTAAACCTAACTAACCTAAGGACATCACACAACACCCAGTCATCACGAGGGAGAGAAAATCCCTGACCCCGCCGGGAATCGAACCCGGGAACCCGGGCGCGGGAAGCGAGAACGCTACCGCACGACCTCGAGCTGCGGACAGCAGTTAAGTCTCATAAGATTTCGCACACATTTGAACTTTTTTCCTTCTTCGCGAAACGTATGTGGGAAGAAGCAATATGTTGTATGACTCTTCCTGGAAAGTAGGCTACTCCTCTAATTTTCAATAGTAAACATCTCCGTGGTGCACAACGCCTCTCGAATAGCGACCGCTACTGGAGTTTGTTCGTCGCCTCTGTAACGCTGTCGCGCCGACTAACCGATCCCGTGACCAAACTCGCCGCTCTTTCATCAGTCATAAGTGTCCTAGATTGATGAATAGTATTCGACAATAGGTATAACAAGCACCTTGTAAGCCACTTCTATAGTGGATGAATTACATTTCATTAAGATTCTTCCAATGAATCTCGGTCTCGCATCTCCTTTTCCCGCTGTTTGTTTTTTTGGTCATAACACTCAAGGTCGCTCCAGATAGATACCCTAGATATTTTGCAAAGTTAACGGTTTCCAGAAATTTTCATCAATAGTGTGACTGTACAAGGTGATTCAAAATGAAACAACAGTTATTACAGACAAACTATAAAAGACAGAAACACACTGCGTGTGTCACTGGATAGAGGAAGATTCAGAGTTTTGACACAGCTGTGCGGCTGTTTGTTAATAGTAACATGTCGGCTACACCACAAGAGGAATCACTTTGTGTGTTGGAATTTGCGAAGTAAGTCCATTGTTCAAATGCAACGTGCATTCCGTCGTACATTCGGCAAGTAGCCGCCTCTGCACAAGCAGTTTTATGACTGCATAAGCAACCAACTTCCAAGAATTTATGCCAAAGGGAAGGCACTGGTCGCCAACGCACATCTGATGAAAATGTCGAGCGTATCCGAGATGCGTTCACATGGAGCTCTCGGAAGTCCAGAAGACGAACAGGCCATAAACTTAAAACTTCCTCTAAAAACGGTGTAGATTGTTCTGAAACGACGCCTGCATATGAAGTCTTACAAATTGCAGTTACTGCAGCAACTGTGTCCCGGCGACAACACGAGAAGGTACGAATTTCGCGTTTCAGTTCTTCACGATATCACACAGGACACTTTTTCCTAACGTCTCGCCTTCTGACGAATAGACGCATCATCTAACGGGTAAAATAAACTTCCATAATTTAAGAATTTCGAGGTCACAAAATCCTGGCGTTGTCGTCGAACATGAAACAGACTCACCGAAACTGGGCGTGTTTTACGCCGTTCCTGTTCACAAAGTTTATAGACTTTTTTTTGCGGAGGAAAATGTGTCAGGTATGGCATACCTGGATATGCTGCAAAATTACTTGTTCCCTGAACTTCACGAGGATTCCAATGATTTCATTTTTATGCATGACGGCGCCCCACTTTACTTTCACTTTGAGCAGCGGCGCTGTCTTAATAACACCATCCCACATTGCTGGACTGGAGAAGACGTGAACATTAGATACTGTTCATTATTTTTGGCCTAACAGGTCACCAGGCCTCACACCTTGCGATTTTTTTCCTGTGGGGGTACGTCAAAGACAAAGTTTTTGCCCCATCTATGACACCTACTCTTCAAGATCTGAGAAGTCGAATTGTTGAAGCTGTAGATTCAATATATAGGGACCTGTTGATTCGTGTGAGGAATGAAATGGACTAAGTTTCGATGTTTCTCGAACAACACATGCTGGTCATGTTGAGCCTATGGTAGAGAGAGTTGCATTTATTTACGTTCAGGGGTAACTGCCAGAACCTGTACCATTCATCAACCCTCTGTAGGTCCTTTTGCAAATCGATACTTTCTTCTGGCATTGCTACCTCATTTATCCAACCGAATCATCTGCGGACAGCCTTAAGGGGCTTCCAACGCATTCTACTAGAGCATTTATATTCACTGATCAGCCAGAACATTATAACCACCGGCCCACTTTCGGTATAAGACAGTCAGGGGGATAGCAGTGTCACCTGGCGAGGAATGACTGCTAGTCATGTACATGGACGGTGTTTGTAGTATCAGTCAACGTGTTGTCCGTGTGTAGAATAGGAAAGGCTCACGATCTATCTGAGTTTGACCGAGGGCAGATGATGATGGCCCAGAGGGTCGGTACGAGCATTTCGGAAACTGCACGACTTTTCGGGTGTTCGAGGGGTGCTGCAGTGAGTTCAACACGTGGCGAAACCGAGGTAGTACTACATCCAGACGTCGTGGGCATGGGCGGCCACCCCTCGTTATAGATATCGGACGTCGTAAGCTGTGCAGACTGGTAAAAAACATCAGACTTTAATGCTGGGCAGAGTAGAAGTGTGTCTGAACACACAGTGCACCGAATGCTCCTAACGATGGGCCTCCGTAGCAGACGACCCATGCATGTGCCACGTTAGCACCACTACATCGGCAACTGCGACTGAAATGGACACGTGGCCATTAGCACTGGACGTTGGCGCAGTGCCAGAGCGTTCCATGGTCTGATGAATCCCGATACCTTCTTCATCATGCCGACGGAAGGGCGCGAATCCGTCGTCCTCCAGGGGTGGACAGCTCCTTGCCGCCTGCACTGCGGGACTCAAACAAGCTAGCGGTGCCTCCATTATGCTCCGGGGAACATTCACATGCGCATCCACGGATCCAGTGCGGCTCATGCTAGGCACCATGACGCCGAAGGGGTATCGTACACTTGTTGCAGACCACGTTCATCCCTTCACGACGATCATGTTTCCCAACAGCAGTGGCTTTTCAAAAAGATAATGCGCCATGCCACAAGGGCAGGAGTGTGATGGAGTGGCTCGAGGAACACAGTGGCGAGTCCCAACTGATATGCTGGCGCCCATCTCGCCAGATTTGAACCCAATCGAACTGGGATGTGATTGAACATGGCATCAGAGCTTATCGCCCCTCTCCCCGGAATTTACGGGAATTAGGTGACTTGGGTGTGCAGACGCGGTGCCAATTCGCCCCAGTAACCTACCACGGCCACTTTTTACATGCCACGATGCGATGTCGCTGTTATCCGCGCCGAAGTGGACGTACCGGTTATTAGGTAGGTGGTCGTAATATTCTGGTTGATCTCTGTAAACAGTAATGGTCCTATCATACTTCCTCGGGGTACAGCCGACATTACCTTTATTTCTGTCGATTTCGTTCCGTTAATAACGACATGCTAAGTTCTATCTGCAATGAAGTCTTGAATACAGTAGCAAACCCGCTCCGATACTTCCTGAATTCGATGAACACTCCATCAACCTGACAGCCGATGTCTGCAGCACTGTGGATCTCAGGGAGGAATAGAGGGGGCTGAGTATCGCAATATCTCTGTTTGCGGAATCCATGTTAATTTTTAATAATGGAGATTTACGTTCTCAAAAAACGTCATAATATATGAATATAAAACAAGTTTCCTAATTCTACAACAGATAGACGTCAACGATATACGCCTATAATTATGTGCATGTATCCTACAATCCCTCTTGAAAACTGGAATGACCTGCACTTTTTTCCAGTCGCTAGGTACCCTTCGTTGGTGCAACGAGCTACGATGAATTGCTGTTAGAAAGGGAACAAGTTCTTTCGCATAATCTCTGTAGAGTCTTATAAGTATCTCATCTGGTCCTGATGCCTTTCCACTACAAAGTGACTATAGTTCAATAGTGTCATTAGAACTAGCTTGCTTCCACAAAAGAAGCGAAAAATAGTTTACGTTTTACAAACCTCTATTGCACTGTAGGTAAGTAAGAAAGTAAACACTCTGGGATGCTCCCTGGTGGACTCTGGGAAGCTCTCTGGTGCACTCTGGGATTCACTCTGGGTCACTCTTGGTGCGGGGCAAAGTCAGGACATGCGGGGGCCAAGCAGCAATCGGTATTGTAATTGTCAACTGTCGAAGCTGCGTTGGTAAAGTACCGGAACTTCAAGCGCTGATAGAAAGCACCGAAGCTGAAATCGTTAAAGGTACAGAAAGCTGGCTGAAGCCAGAGATAAATTCTGCCGAAATTTTTACAAAGGTACAGACGGTGTTTAGAAAGGATAGATTGCATGCAACTGGTGGTGGAGTGTTCGTCGCTGTTAGTAGTAGTTTATCCTGTAGTGAAGTAGAAGTGGATAGTTCCTGTGAATTATTATGGGTGGAGGTTACACTCAACAACCGAGCTAGGTTAATAATTGGTTCCTTTTACCGACCTCCCGACTCAGCAGCATTAGTGGCAGAACAACTAAGAGAAAATTTGGATTACATTTCACATAAATTTTCTCAGCATGTTATAGTCTTAGGTGGAGATTTCAATTTACCAGATATAGACTGGGACACTCAGATGTTTAGGACGGGTGGTAGGAACAGAGCATCGAGTGACATTATACTGAGTGCACTATCCGAAAATTACCTCGAGCAATTAAACAGTGAACTGACTCGTGGAGATAACATCTTGGACCTACTGGTAACAAACAGACCCGAACTTTTCGACTCTGTATGTGCAGAACAGGGAATCAGTGATCATAAGGCCGTTGCAGCATCCCTGAATATGGAAGTTAATAGGAATATAAAAAAAGGGAGGAAGGTTTATCTGTTTAGCAAGAGTAATAGAAGGCAGATTTCAGACTACCTAACAGATCAAAACGAAAATTTCTGTTCCGACACTGACAATGTTGAGTGTTTATGGAAAAAGTTCAAGGCAATCGTAAAATGCGTTTTAGACAGGTACGTGCCGAGTATAACTGTGAGGGACGGGAAAAACCCACCGTGGTACAACAACAAAGTTAGGAAACTACTGCGAAAGCAAAGAGAACTTCACTCCAAGTTTAAACGCAGCCAAAACCTCTCAGACAAACAGGAGCTAAACGATGTCAAAGTTAGCGTAAGGAGGGCTATGTGTGAAGCGTTCATTGAATTCGGAAGTAAAATTCTATGTACCGACTTGACAGAAAATCCTAGGAAGTTCTGGTCTTACATTAAATCAGTAAGTGGCTCGAAACAGCATATCCAGACACTCCGGGATGATGATGGCATTGAAACAGAGCATGACAAGCGCAAATCTGAAATACTGAACACCTTTTTCCAAAGCTGTTTCACAGAGGAAGACCACACTGCAGTTCCTTCTCTAAATCCTCGCACGAACGAAAAAATGGCTGACATCGAAATAAGTGTCCAAGGAATAGAAAAGCAACTGGAATCACTCAACAGAGGAAAGTCCACTGGACCTGACGGGATACCAATTCGATTCTACACAGAGTACGCGAAAGAACTTGCCCCCCTTCTAACAGCCGTGTACCGCAAGTCTCTAGAGGAACGGAGGGTTCCAAATGATTGGAAAAGAGCACAGGTTGTCCCAGTCTTCAAGAAGGGTCGTTGAGCAGATGCGCAAAACTATAGACCTATATCTCTGACGTCGATCTGTTGTAGAATTTTAGAACATGGTTTTTGCTCGAGTATCATGTCGTTTTTGGAAACCCAGAATCTACTATGTAGGAATCAACATGGATTCCGGAAACAGCGATCGTGTGAGACCCAACTCGCTTTATTTGTTCATGAGACCCAGAAAATATTAGATACAGGCTCCCAGGTAGATGCTATTTTTCTTGACTTCCGGAAGGCGATCGATACAGTTCCGCACTGTCGCCTGATAAACGAAGTAAGAGCCTACGGAATATCAGACCAGCTGTGTGGCTGGATTGAAGAGTTTTTAGCAAACAGAACACAGAATGTTTTTCTCAATGGAGAGACATCTACAGACGTTAAAGTAACCTCTGGCGTGCCACAGGGGAGTGTTATGGTACCATTGCTTTTCACAATATATATAAATGACCTAGTAGATAGTGTCGGAAGTTCCATGCGGCTTTTCGCGGATGATGCTGTAGTATACAGAGAAGTTGCAGCATTAGAAAATTGTAGCGAAATGCAGGAAGATCTGCAGCGGATAGGCACTTGGTGCAGGGAGTGGCAACTGTCCCTTAACATAGACAAATGTAATGTATTGCGAATACATAGAAAGAAGGATCCTTTATTGTATGATTATATGATAGCGGAAGAAACACTGGTAGCAGTAACTTCTGTAAAATATCTGGGAGTATGCGTGCGGAACGATTTGAAGTGGAATGATCATATAAAATTAATTGTTGGTAAGGCGGGTACCAGGTTGAGATTCATTAGGAGTGTGCTTAGAAAATGTAGTCCATCAACAAAGGAGGTGGCTTACAAAACACTCGTTCGACCTATACTTGAGTATTGCTCATCAGTGTGGGATCCGTACCAGATCGGGTTGACGGAGGAGATAGAGAAGATCCAAAGAAGAGCGGCGCTTTTCGTCACAGGGTTATTTGGTAACCGTGATAGCGTTACGGAGATGTTTAATAAACTCAAGTGGCAGACTCTGCAAGAGAGGCGCTCTGTATCGCGGTGTAGCTTGCTCGCCAGGTTGAGGTATCGAATATATTGCTTCCCCCTACTTATACCTCCCGAGGAAATCACGAATGTAAAATTAGAGAGATTAGAGCGCGCACGGAGGCTTTCAGACAGTCGTTCTTCCCGCGAACCATACGCGACTGGAACAGGAAAGGGAGGTAATGACAGTGGCACGTAAAGTGCCCTCCGCCACACACCGTTGGGCGGCTTACGGAGTATAAATGTAGATGTAGATGTAAGTAACTTTTTTAACAGTGGAAAGTCAGTTCATTTAACGTAAAACAACAATGTCTTTGACGTTATTTGGCTCGTGGAAGCAAAAATGCAATGGATAAGGTAAAACGTCGTACTTGTACGTTAAAAAATAGTAATCTATACTATTTTTTTTCAGACTGACGTTACACCGGGGGCCCTTGAAACTATGTATTGACCTCTACATATTATTTGATGTGTTTTTTACGTATACATTTTCTCTATGAAACGACTGTCGATGTCTTGACACGTATATACGACTCTTTTTCCTATTGTTTCACTTCTCAGCAGCTTACCAGACAAACTTTGTCAAGTATAACAGTTACGAATATGACTTTGCCCATTAATAAACAATCATAGCTAGTTCTTAATTCGTATACCATATTCCAACTTTTTCGTGTCTCATAATCTCACTTTCACCGTTCGGCAGAGGGTTAAGCGAAGTGAAATTGTGTTGATGTTCCGTCTAGTTTGAACACACCACCGTTTGACTGTAACTTCCCTTTCCGTTGACGTCCAGTGTGAATCGGTCTTCACGGTATCGCTTGAGAAAGTTTTAAGCTCTTGTGACGAACCCGTCCACACCTATTTCCCTGAAAATAGACAGGATTAAGTATGTAGTATGTTTGCTAGCGTCTTATTTTCTATGTTCGAGTACAAATACTCCAAGGAGTGGCATTATCCATGTGTCTGCGAAATCCGTATATGATGAAATAGTCAGGTGTACACTCGAAAAGAGGAGACGATGGTTACGTGCACGCTACAGGTGTGTGAATAATTTAATCTTTGCTCCACTTATTTTTGCTTTTTTGTCACGTGTCTGCGCCGTTGGTCAAGAAGCAGTCCTGCAGTTACCTAACGACCGACTTCTCTAGAATGTTCGTTAACGCATTAAGCAAGCGTAAAGCGGCTCTAGCTTCCAACATTCTACTCATTGAACGACCATATTCAGCAACAAATTTGCTGCACGAAGAAACGTCGTACTTGTACGTTAAAAAATAGTAATCTTTACTATTTTTTTTTCAGACACATTTCACCGGGAGCCCTTGAAAGTACGGAGCAGAATCGCCAAGTCCGGCATGGAACATATTTTATACAACTCGTTCGAACTCTTACTCTCTTCTATGTAAAAATATGTATTGCTGTTACTGTGTGCTAGAAGATTTTTTTTCCATTTTAATGTTACAACACGTAACAAACTTTTAAGGCGGTATACCGGAGTCTACGAAAAATCCATTTTTGACGACGTTACCGAATTATCAATAGGCCTTTGGCGGAAAATTTACCGTTACTGAATTTAGATGCATACAGTTTCCTCACAAATCCTAAAGGCTAAACCATATTTACGTCCGCTTCAAACCAGAATTCTATCAGAGATCCTTAATGCGAAGTAATTTGGATGACATACGACGCATAATGCTCCGTCCGCGCGTGCAGGAAATGCGGAGGTGTGTGTTCGATTTCATTACGAGAAACGCGTTGCTAATTACTTTTTCTAGTGAGCCTGCTAATTTCTATAAGCTTAAGTGTGACGTTAATTTCTTCGTAATTAATCAAGCTGAGAAATATTTATTTCAAACATATATAAGGAGTGAGAGAAAACTAGAAATAACAATAAATACTGTTTCAGTAACTAAGCAATAACACTGCAAGCAATGTAACCGAAATTTCAGGTTTTCATTAGGAAGAGTGTTCTTACTACAAAGAGTGATTTTGCTGAATGTTGACTGGCAAAATCATTGAGCTCAACGAACCATTACACAGTACAGAATGTTACCTGAAACTGATGATTATTGCATTGGGGATGTACTGTACTTGTGGGAGTGAACATCTGGCAACGACGGAGTGTTTCAATGGCTTAGAGACACCGTGATAATAGGTGCAGTGCATCCCGCGTTACACTTATTTTCTTCTTCATAGCCGACACTCAAAATGGTTCAAATGGCTCTGAGCACTATGAGACTTAACATCTGTGGTCATCAGTCCCCTAGAACTTAGAACTACTTAAACCTAACTAACCTAAGGACATCACACACATCCATGCCCGAGGCAGGATTCGAACCTGCGACCGTAGCGGCCACGGGGTTCCAAACTGAAGCGCTTAGAACCGCACGGCCACACCTGCCGGCATAGCCGACACTTCAAAAGTAATTCTGACAGAGTATAATTCACCATTTTGAGTTCGACTGATACCGCTAGTAATTATTTCGATGCCCTGCCACCGCTAATAATGATTACCGTTTTTTAAACGTAAATAAGAATCCTGACGGAAGTGTATCAAGTGTCATATAACGTTAATCCGTAAAACCAGACAAACTCATCGAGCTACAACCAGATGACAGAAAATTAGAGCAGACAGAAAACCACACTTGAAACCTACTACTTCACGTGTTGGAGAAATGAGACACAATCATCAGACTCTCAATGGTCTTCACTCATCCTTTAGTATTGTTTGAATAATGCAAATTGAAGGAAGGAAAGAAGGAAGAAGGAAAGGTAAGGGCTTAAGCTTTCGTCGACGAGGTGGTTACTTGAGACTGACTACAAGCTTGTCTTGGACAAAGATATGAAAGGAAATTAGTTTTATGCTTTTTCAAAGCAACTATACACAAAAGTCGTCTTGAGCGACACTGAAAACATGAAATTAAATGGCCACACAGAGGTCTGAGCCCGTTCCTTCCTACTGTGAGTCCGGAGCCTTAATTCCGGGGTCACTTCATTCGGTGGGCAAACTGACGGCTGAAATGCTAACGAAAGTGAACCGAAGATAGTCAGCTAGGCGGTATTAGAACAAAGTAAATAAACAGGCGGTAACATGTATGGAACTTGCTGAACTTACCTTCGACCGCCACCTAAAATTAGGTACGGCAAGAGAGTATCGACATCCTACAGGATTTCATAATTTGAATGCTCCTGTGAAATATGAATGCTAATTCACAGTTCAATTAACATCACGGGTTTTCGCAGACCAATTAAGACTTTTTTGGGGAAGGCAGAGGGAGGTGGCCCTTGGCGAACAAATTATTGCAAACAGGGATCCATGTTACACGTGATAAAACTTTTAAGCAGAACGATTAACACTAGTCGAGACTTTCACGATACTAGTTATTCGGTAGAAATAAAGATAATAAATGGTTAAATTTAATTTTGTGCGGGTATGAAGACACTGATATGATAAGTGTGTAATACCCTACGGTTAATCTGGCCTCAGCACACGGTCGTCACAAAAGGAAATAAAATCAGCTGAAGTTTTGTTGCGCAGTATCAGTTGTAACTTTGCAGTAACTATGATCAAAGCGTAATAATATCTGTATTCAATTACTTTAATATCCCGCGGGCGTTTACGGTTATCCTTTACAAAATACAACTCGCGAACGATCAAACTTGAAAAAAATCTAGTGAAAGATTAGTATTGTTTCACTTTTACTCCCCACTCCTCTAATAATGAGTGCATTTGTCAATTGCTCTTAAGCAGTAGTAACATTATAAATTACTCTAGCCATTCCCAAGATACTATCACGAAATCTAAACAATATTGAGAACAGGAGCACAAAATTACAATTCTGATAGTGGCATAATTTCGCAAATAAAGAGACCGCAACCAAAACATGCTGATTTGCCGATACTGGTAAAAGCTTTGCCATCCGATACGAAACTGTGCTTCACGCACTATTTCCTGTCTCAAAAGTGCTCCCCTTTATGTGGACCAGAACCCGACCCTCGTAGCACTCAGCGTCTTCTGTGGGGCGTCTTCCGTTAGGTGAGGAGTTTACGTTCTGCGGTGGAGTGAGCTGCGGCGTGCTGAACAGAGCCAGCCGCTCACGGCGACCTCCGGGACGAGCAAGTTGCGGCGTGGGAAGGCTTCTCACGGCAACCGGCTTCTCACACGGGCGACATGTCAGCTAACAGCAGAGAGTGAAATTCACCTCACTCACACCCAAGTTGCGTTGGTCAGTGCGTCACCGAATACATTTTAGTTTAGCACACTTGGTATGACGCTGCCGTCGTCTCAGAAAAAAACAGCCCAAACACATTATACAGGAAGTATCACTTGTAACTCAACTAGTAGTGAGGTAACTGAATTGGATTCTTTGATTCGTTGCGTTTTTAAGTATACACTGCTAATATTCAGTTATAACATGTGCAGCATGAAATTGTTTTACTGTTGACTTTAATCTATCCACTCCCATTTCTATCCAATATTCACACATCGCTGATCATACACAACTTTTTTGGACAAGGCATGCAAAAGGAATTTTAAGACGACTGTCTGAACGCCTCAGTACGAGCAGCTCTAATTTCCTTTATCTCTGAATGGTGATCATTGCGCGATATGAAAGCTGGTAGTAATAATACATGCTCTACATCCTCGGGGAAGATCGGATTTTGGAATTTAGTGAGCAGGCCCTTCTGTTTAGCGCGTCGCCTATCTGCAAGTGTGTCCCACTTCAAACTTTCTATGAGATTTGTAACGCTCTCGCGATGGCTAAATGTACCAGTCACGAATCTTGCCGCTCTTCTTTGGACCTTCTCAATCTATTGAAACAGACCCAACTGGTAAGGGTCCTATACAGACGAACAATACTCTAAGACTGGACGAACTGAAGTATTGTAAGCAGTTTCCTTTGTTGAAGGACTGCATCACTTCAGGATTCTACCAAAAACCGCAATCGAGAGTTCGCCTTACCAGTTACTTGTGCAATCTGATCGTTCCATTTGATATCATTTTGAATAGTCACACCCAGATACTTGACGGATGTTACCGCTTCCAAAGACTGATCATTTATTTTGTACACATACATTAATGAGGATTTTCGCCTTGTTATACGCAGTAGGTTACAATTACTAATATTGAGAGATAACTGTCAATCATTACACGACGCATTTATTTTCTGCAAATCCTCATTGATTTGTTCACAACTTTCGTGTGATACTACTTTCCTGTCGACTACAGCATCATCGGCAAACAGTCTAAGGCCGCTGTCAATACCATCAACCAGATCGATTATGTAAATCGTAAAAAGCAACGGACCTACTACGCTCCCCTGGGGCACACGTAATGTTACGCTTGTTTCTGTTGAAGTTACCCCATTCAGGACGACATACTGCTCTCTGTCAAGAAAACTTTCTATCCAACCGCATATGTCATCGGATAGACCGTAAGCTCGCGCTTTTTCGAGCACGCGACTGTACGGAACTGAGTCGAACGCCTTTCGAAAGTCGAGGAATATGGCATCAACCTGGGAGCCGGTATCTAGAGCCTGTTGTATATCATGCACAAAGAGGGTCAGCTGTGTCTCGCATGACCGCTGTTTCCTAGAACCGTGCTGGTTTCTGCAGATGAGCTTCTCGGGGTCTAGAAAGGTCATAATGTCTGAACACAAAATATCTTCCATGATTCTACAACAAATCGATGCCAGCGAAATTGGTCGGTAATTATGTGCATCCGATTTTCTACCCTTTTTTATACATTGCTATGGCCTGGGCCTTCTTCCAGTCTCGTGGAACTTTGCGCTGTTCCAATGACCTCTGATAGATGATGGATAAGAATTGTGCTATATTTGTAGCAAAGTCAACATAAAATCTTACGGGGATACCGTCTGGGCCAGATGCCTTCCTGGCGTCTAAGGATCTTAACTGTTTTACAACCCCAGATACACAAAACACTATGTCAGTCATCCTTGCGTTTGTTCGATGACTGAACGGGGGAATGGTGCTGCAGTCCCCTACCGTAAACGAGTTCTTGAAAGCTAGGTTTA